>NC_059294.1:27672811-27767811 GCF_017591435.1 Portunus trituberculatus
ATGTTCAGTGTTTTGTGTTATTTCTCCATTTTATGTTCTTAACTGTGTGTGTGTGTGTACACACATGCATAGGAGTTTATACTTATATATAGTTTTTTTTTCACGGTTCAGTAGCCAGCGGGGGCACTACAAGAAAAGGGCACTGTTGCCAGGCGTCTCTCTCTCTCTCTCTCTCTCTCTCTCTCTCTCTCTCTCTCTCTCTCTCTCTCTCTCTCTCTCTCTCTCTCTCTCTCTCTCTCTCTCTCTCTCTCTCTCTCTCTCTCGGATGAACATTCTCCCAAAAATAACAAGCTCACGTACAAATACCGGACATTTCCTATTGAGAGGCGCGCCCCTGGCGGCTTGTCTCGGGGAAGGGCGCGGAGACTTGTGTGGCGGAGACAAATTAGGCTACTTTAATGTCCTCGCGGGCCGGAGATGCTTGGTAACATGCCTACGAGGACTAGTACTAGTAGCTGGATCGGGTGGGCTACTCGGCACGGCTACTCTCGCTGGGTACTGCAGTGGCTGGATGGATGCTGGGATGGTGTGGTGGTGGTGGTGGTGGATGTAGTGTTTTTGTTCATGTGCCGCGAGCATGTACACGCAGAGTCCACATGCACTCCTTATCTTTTCGTCCTTTCCTCTGCTCCCTTCCTTACTCCATGTTAGGGGTCATGATCAGGCGGGGTTGTCAATTTATCGCCAGGGCGGGGAAGAAGGCAGGAGCAGGGCTGACGGAGAACCTGTTGTGTGTGTGTGTGTGTGTGTGTGTGTGTGTGTGTGTGTGTGTGTGCGAGCGCCCTAAGAAATGCTGCCACACCCTCTCCTCTCATTGTCCGCTTATCTGCAAAGCTAACTCCATTTTTCTTTTCTTTCCAGGTAACTGTTGACAGTGACGCCTCGGAGGACACGCGCGGCACCGCACGGTATGGTGTGACAGACTATATTTCACTGTTCGTAAATTGCGGCGGCAGTGTTGTGGTGAGGCGCATTCCATCCCTCCCCACCTGCTGCATTATCTTCCTTGTCCTTGTGAGGAGGCGAGTGGCCCTGGGACCCGACCACGTGACCGGCTGCTCTCCCCCAGACAGCAAACAAATCGGCTTTTCATGAGTTGTAAAAATATGTCGTGTGTTATATAAAGGGTTTGTGGCGGTGGCCTGTGATTAGGGCTTGCACTGCTCCTTCTTTGTCCTGTATAGGCGAGTCTTGGTGGGAAGCGACCAGGAAGGAGGAATTTTCACGTGCTGTGACTGGATTGTTTACATGTATAGTGGGATGCGAGGAATGCCCCAGCTTGCTGCTCTCCAAAAAATGATAGTGTGAGAGTTGCGTGTGTTCTTGGTGTTGGCGTTGCCTCTACTTGCTCCCTATTAGTTTCATTATCATGGTGAGAGTGTCGTAATAAGAGACGCGGGAGCCGAGTTGAAATGTATGGTGGTAGGTGTGGCTGCGTGGCCGTGCTGGGATGAAGAGGAGGATTGTCAGAGGAACCATTTCACTCCCTCACGCACGACTGCTCCTAGATCCTTCCCTCAGCCTCACCCACCACGCACCCCGCCCTTATCCTGCCCACTATAGTCTGTCTACTCTAAGATGTCTCCTAGATTCAAAACATAGTGTAGCTTACTGATGATATAATTAATTTTAGGTGAATAATACTTGTTTTCTGTTGATCCACACACTTATCACGAGGACAGACTACGGTTTTCCTCAAGGTCTAATAACCAACCATTCCTTGGGACACTTTTCAAACTGAGACCCAGGAGCCACTTTAAGGTAGACAGACTAAAGTGTTATCTCCCCTATACCACTATCCCTTCCTCACCTCACCAGTCACTCTCTCTTCACTCCCCTACTCCCCACTGCCGCTCGTTCCGCACAACTCAGCCCACACCAAATCTTACTCTATGGCGCGGCCCCCGAGGCCTACAAACAACGTGTCTTGACGTTTGTTTGCGGAAGAAAGAAGGTTTGAGCCAGATTGAAAGTCATCTTGACAAGCAGAGGAGAGCGCTGACTGGGAAATGCAGAAGTCTGAGCTCTTTCCTTCTCACCACCATCTCTCTCTCTCTCTCTCTCTCTCTCTCTCTCTCTCTCTCTCTCTCTCTCTCTCTCTCTCTCTCTCTCTCTCTCTCTCCATTTCATCATGTGTAATTTGTCTGAGCCGGTTTGTTCATCAGAGCTGCATCGCTTCAGCTGACTATAAATCCATGTCCCTGTTTTACATATCGTTATCTCCCTCCACTTCTCGTTCTCAATCTTGCACTCCATCTCGGTCTCTTATCTCCCGACCTCCCTCTCATTTTTGTCTTTTTTTTCTGTCTTCCACCACCTCTGGACTTTTCTTTGCTCTCTCATCTTATCTCCGCCTTTTTCTGAGCCACTCTCCGCGTTATATGCTCTTGTCCTTGTCTTATCTCTATGGACTCTTTCTACTAACTCCGTCAGCCAATGTCGCTTTTGCTGTTTTCATTACGAGTCCGTTTTCTTCTATCTTGTGTTGCGTTCGCTCTCGCATCAACATCCTTCACTCCTGCATGCTGTACGCTACTCTCCAACATCTTACCTCGTAGCCCGTCTTTCCTACGGCTGTCCTCTGCGCCTTCCCATTACCTGCACCGCACCCTTTCGCCCATTCCAGTCCATCAAGTATCCCATCAACAACTGCCTCTCTCTCACCACGTATCCAATCACCCTACTAATGAATACTGCATTAACCTCCAAAAGTCATCACTCCACGTTCCACTTCCACCTTCCAGCCGCTCATTATCTATACAAGTTGTGGTTTTCCTTATCAAATGGTGAAAAAAAGTCATGGAAAGGTTTGTCTTGTAGTGATTTAAGAACTACTACAATGGAGTTTGAAATATGAAACATTTAGGGAAGTTTTTTGAATAGTGGGAAGAATGAGATTTTTTTATGGGATAGGTGGGGAGCAGGGATTGGGTTGAGGAAGGAGTGGCGGGCGAGGAAGTAACCAGTACGTGTACCAGCACGATGCGTTGTGATGGTGCAATGCGTCACAATGCTACGTGTGCACTAGTAGCAAGGGAAAGGCCATACAGATCAGATAAAGTGTCAGGATTCTTCGTGGGTGTCGCGTTTAAATCTCTCTATCTAGTGGAAGTGTAAGGCAAGTCGCGTCAGAGGAGGAAGAAAGGGGCGAGCGAGTGCCGTCACGCCTGGCCCCGCCCCTCCCTGCTCCCTGCTCCATCGCCACCTGCTCCCTCGCCACCTGCACACCCGTCCCAGTTGCCGCCTCATGCCAGAACCAGTGACCTGACGGACGCTGTGTATTATCAGCCATCTTGCCATCCATTGTTTACTTCTGGTTTGCTTCCTTCCGTGGTTGTATCCCGAGAACTCATTCAAGAAGTATTGCCCCGATTGACACACACACACACACACACACACTCTCTCTCTCTCTCTCTCTCTCTCTCTCTCTCTCTCTCTCTCTCTCTCTCTCTCTCTCTCTCTCTCTCTCTCTCTCTCTCTCTCTCTCTCTCTCTCTCTCTCTCTCTCTCTCTCTCTCTCTCTCTCTCTCTCTCTCTCTCTCTCTCTCTCTCTCTCTCTCTCTCTCTCTCTCTCTCTCTCTGCAAGCCAACCGCCGTCTTTCAACTCAGCCACTCCTATCTCCGCTTGGTCACTCGCGGCCTAATGTGGCTTGTCTGCAGGCGAACGAAAAGTAAAGATCCTCGAAAGTCTATGGTTGGTGGGCTGGTCACGTGCTATTGTCCATTTTTTCTTAGTTTGTTTCGTTCTTTTATTTCTATTTTATTTTATGAGATTTTATTTATTTATTTTTTTCGAAAGGAGTGACCATGGTACTTGTTGCGTCGTCTAAGTGTTTCCTTGGCCTTATAACTCTCTCTCTCTCTCTCTCTCTCTCTCTCTCTCTCTCTCTCTCTCTCTCTCTCTCTCTCTCTCTCTCTCTCTCTCTCTCTCTCTCTCTCTCTCTCTCTCCAGATCCCGTTCTGGCTTGTTAGCACACACAGCAAGCATTCAATCAGTCTCTAGTTAAACAGTGTGAGGGAGAAAAAAAAAAAAAACCATCGTCAGAGTAACAGGGATTAAGAACTGGATGGAGTGGGTGGAGGTGGAAGGTTACATGTGTCGGGGTTGTAGTGCGGGCAGGACGCTGTCAGTGAACTGAACGGAGGACACAGTGTCGCAGGGTGAGTGTGTGACTGTAGCGTAGCATCCTCCATTGTTTGCCTCTTTCTTTACTCGTATTCTAGTTCATGAGATCTGTAGGGGGTGTGGGCACGGTGTGAAGCCGAGGTGTTGGCTGGCTGGTGGAATGCAGTCCGTTTCCCTCACCCTCCTCCTCTTCAGTCGCACCACCACCACCACCACCACCTCCTCCTCCTCCTCCTCCTCCTCCTCCTCCTCCTCCTCCTCCTCCTCCTCCTCCTCCTCCTCCTCCTCCTCCTCCACCACCCTGCATACCTTGACGCGTATCTGGAACTGAGCGGCCTTTGTACGGTGCCACAGGAGGAATATATATATATATATATATATATATATATATATATATATATATATATATATATATATATATATATATATTTTCATTTTCTCAGAGAGAGAGAGACAGACAGACAGACAGACAGACAGACAGACAGAGAATGAATGAATTTATGAAGTGATACGATGAAAGATGCAGAGGGAAGATATGCAACACACGTGACCAAATAAATGGAAAGATCTTTTTATCTCAACATGAAGGAAAAGTCTTGAATCGCGAGTGGTTTCATTCATATTTATCTTAATGGTGTCGTGTATTTAGGAAAGGGGAAGAGGAGAATAACGAGGAGGAGGAGGAGGAGGAGGAGGCGGAGGCGGGGGAAGAGGAGGGTAATGGAGGAGTACGCTTCTAAGCAGTCAGTTGTGACCCTAATATGGCCTCATTTTTTGTGTGACTCGCCGGGGCCGCGGAACTGCCAGCAAGCCTCGCCCTTCCCTGCCTTGCTGTACGTGGCTGACTGTTGTGCGTGACCTGAAACTAGACACTCGTGCATAACCATTCCGTAATGGTGATGAGGAGAAGGAAGAGGAGGATAAGAGGGTAAAGGAGGACGAGGAGGAGGAGGAGAAAAAAATGCTAGCACTGTTGAGAAGAACGAAATTAGTACACTAGCATGAAAACAATCAACGGCTTATGGGAGAGGAATTATAAGTGATATGAAGGGTATACAACCAAATGTCACCAGTGAGAACGCCGCACTTTGTACATAAAGAAAATTAAACAAAACACTCACTGCATAAAGAAAGTTCAACACAATACTTAATACATAAAAGACAATTAGACACAGTATTCACTCAGTACATAAAAAGAATTAGACACAGTACTCAATACATAAAAAAGAATTCAAGAGAGTTGGATGGCTCGACATGAGAGGTAACGTATACAAGTACACATACTGTCCATACATACACACGTCACATGGGGATTAGTACACAAAAGTATGACATGTTATGCAAATGTTAGTACTGGAGTATAGTTGCCAAATATACACAGCCAGGAGCGAACAAGAAAGGGATGCCAGCTCGGCCATTTAGCGAGCATGATACGTGAAGTGGGGAGGGCAGGAGGGTACAGTACAGATTAGATAACGAGTCATACATTATGTAAGAATGTACCGAATTAAATCATGAAGTAAAAGCTGATAGCGACAATAGTCTTAACGTTCACTCCGGTCAGTAGCCGAATAATATGACACATTGACTTCCAGTGCGTTTAGTGGCTTTCCTTAATGAGATTGAATGAAAGCAAGTGACAGTGGAGTGAATCGAGAAGGTAACTTGACCACGACTGTAATGTAAGTATAACAACTGGCGCGCTATCAGGACTGGAAATGAAATGCCTAGAACCAGAAGCAAGGTTAATGATAAGAAAAGACAATGATACACTGACAGCCGGTATATCATTTAATCGCCTTGTTTTCTCTTATCATTAGGATCTTTTCTCCTATATTTTCATTAACGAGCTTATCTCCCCGGCTTTGAAAGTAAAATGATGCTTGATTTTTTATATATATAGCCTTGATCTCACTCACTCGACAGCTGTTGGGAGAGCAGGGGTCGCACACGTGTTGGCAGTGTACTACGTGCGCCGACAGGTGTGTTGCGACGCAGATGTGTGGCTGCAGGTGTGGTGGGAGGCCCTGTTTGCTGCTTACATTGTAACGTCTCTCTCTGTTTGTTTATCTGTCCTTCCATATATTACTCTCTCTCTCTCTCTCTCTCTCTCTCTCTCTCTCTCTCTCTCTCTCTCTCTCTCTCTCTCTCTCTCTCTCTCTCTCTCTCTCTCTCTCTCTCTCTCTCTCTCTCTCTCTCTCTCTCTCTCTCTCTCTCTCTCTCTCTCTCTCTCTCTCTCTCTCTCTCTCTCTCTCTCTCTCTCTCTCTCTCTCTCTCTCTCTCTCTCTCTCTCTCTCTCTCTCTCTCTCTCTCTCTCTCTCTCTCTCTCTCTCTCTCTCTCTCTCTCTCTCTCTCTCTCTCTCTCTCTCTCTCTCTCTCTCTCTCTCTCTCTCTCTCTCTCTCTCTCTCTCTCTCTCTCTCTCTCTCTCTCTCTCTCTCTCTCTCTCTCTCTCTCTCTCTCTCTCTCTCAAAGTCAAGGATATATGTATTAGGATACTGATTACCAGTCACCTGCCGCGATCCGCTGTCTGAGTGAGGACAAGAAAACTGCCTGTCACTGGTGTAGGCTCAGCACTGTAGCTTAGAACCTCTTCCTATTATAGTTCCTGATGTTGTGTGTGTGTGTGTGTGTGTGTGTGTGTGTGTGTGTGTGCTTAAGTATGGTCGGTTCAGGCAGTCAGTCCAAAAGAACATGTACACACCTCGTAATCTGTAACGGAAGACCAGCTTGCTCATAGGCACACGTCGTATATAAGAGCGTTATATTATAGTACGTTTGTAAACACTTAGCGGCGAGTTAGAGGAAGCGAGACACGGTTCAGAGCTGGAGGGACAGTCTAAATTGTACAAGAGAAGACGCCGCTCATTGTTATGTTAATCTCAGCAACTCTAACGTCACTGCGCATTCATTAATCTGAACATTTATCTAATACTCATGCACAGTCTCTCTCTCTCTCTCTCTCTCTCTCTCTCTCTCTCTCTCTCTCTCTCTCTCTCTCTCTCTCTCTCTCTCTCTCTCTCTCTCTCTCTCTCTCTCTCTCTCTCTCTCTCTCTCTCTCATCTGTCAACGTAGTGAAGCTGAATGAGAGAGTGAACCACGAAACCAGCGTGATATTCTAGGCTAAGCTGTTGTCATCCAAAAATGTTCGCTCTTAGATGCAGATATAGGCAGAATTGGTATATTGTTTTCAAAGAGAGAGAGAGAGAGAGAGAGAGAGAGAGAGAGACGTCCCTGCCCTTTCTCATTCCTCTCCATCCCGATTTTCGCCTCGTGCTGGAGAGCTGTGTAGTTGAGGCTTTTGACCCCAGCACCACCAAAGGCAGACAAGGTCACAGGTGGCCTGGAGATAATTGGCAGGTGTGGAAGCAGGTGTCCAGAGTCAAAAGCGTATGTGCACCACCGTTTCTGTTCCCCGCGCCGTATGCTGCTTCTGTGGCCCCGTGTTGCAAAATTGGGCGTATGTTCATCACTGGAGGTTTCCTGCCTTGCGCTCTCTCTCTCTCTCTCTCTCTCTCTCTCTCTCTCTCTCTCTCTCTCTCTCTCTCTCTTAGGCCCTGCATATGAATAACGGCTTGTATACTTCCTAACTACACATGGGAATTGGTCTTTTCATGTGTAGTTACGTTATGATGGTGTGATATGATGTGTGTGTGTGTGTGTGTGTGTGTGTGTGTGTGTGTGTGTGTGTGTGTGTGTGTGTGTGTGTGAGAGGCGTTGCAGTTCTGTTGTAATATGTATCGAAAAACTACATGATTTTTGTACCCAGAATCTGTTTGATATGATAAAGAATGCCATTTGATCTCGTAACTCAGCTGTGTTGTTCCTAGAGCGACACTTGCGCCCTGTACACACCACCCCAGGATCTCGAGAAAGTACTAACAGTATGCCCACAATAAGCGTTACTCGCATACCTGACCAGGATTGAGAAAGCATTGGCTCGGCGTAGCGCTACTACATTAACAGCTGGCAGCCATGACGCCTCGGACCTTGGCAGAGTATAAAACTGTTTGTTCTCATTTGTATTGTATCTCGTGCCGCGCTCAAGGCACTGTCGAGGGTGCGGCGTTCATAGGGTCGAGAGTTGGACCCAGCTGATCTCGACACCTGCTGTGAATGTGACCGCTTCATCAGATACACCACCCACTGCCCCCTCCCCTCCACCTTTGTCCTGGAACAGCCAAGCCAAGCACTGCACAGCCCTGGTAGCACGGGAGACTCGAGAGATAAATTGGGTTATTAGTGCAAGTTTGTACAAATGGTTCATGCGGTCACAGTGTTATCAATGGGAGTCAGGCACACTTGTATCTCTGCGTTAAATGTGTTTTGGTTCAATAGAAGAGTTCAAATTATTATGCATTTGACGTGTAAATGTTCGATGCGCCCGATATTATTCAAGAATGGTGTCTTTTGATCGACCCATGAAATAGAGAGGAATCATATCTTAATTTCTTCCTTGTTCTTCATCATGTTAAAAGAACACTATCAAGAATATGTTAAGTTGATGAAATAGATTAATGAAATGAATAAAGGCAACGCTCTTGAACTTTTCATCTTGTAAATATTCTCTGTATGAAAAACACAAACAGCTACGTAGCATGATATCGAGGACCACTCATTGCGTCATTGTAGATAATAAAATAAGTGACCTTCCGTGTGTACTAGCGGAGAGTGTGCCACGTGCAACAAATGCTGTGCTGATGTTTATACAGTATCTTCACCATCGCCCTTGAAACCTTCCATCCAGTGCATCCCTAATACGTATCCGTTCTGTTTTCAGGGCGAGATGACATGTCGCCGCCCTCTTCAGTGAGCAACTACAGCGCCGACTCCTTCGGCGACCTGAAGAAGAAGAAAGGCCCCATCCCCCGCCAGCAGGAGGAGCTGTGTCTAGTGTGCGGGGACAGGGCGTCAGGCTATCACTACAACGCACTCACCTGCGAGGGATGTAAAGGTAAGGCGAAAGTAGTATAGTAGTAGTAGTAGTAGTAGTAGTAGTAGTAGTAACAGTAGTAATTGTTGTTGTTGTTGTTGTTGTTGTTGTTGTTATTGTAGTAGTAGTAGTAGTAGTAGTAGTAGTAGTAGTAGTAGTAGCAGTAGTAGTAGCAGTTGTTGTTGTTGTAGTAGTAGTAGTAGTAGTAGTAGTAGTAGTAGTGTAGAAGCAGTAATAAAAGGTTACTCGTAGAGGCGTAGGCAGTGGAGGTGAGAGCAGCCTCCCCCACACGAGGTTTGAGGTGATGTGGTAATGACATAATGTTGAGGCGTAAGGGATGGTATTGAATTATTACCGTCTGGCCAGGCATTACGCAACACTTGGCTTGGGATGAGTGATGGCATAAGCACTTACTACCCATCATCCAATAAACTTCCCTGCTCTACTCCACTACTCACTGATGTGCTGACCTCAAAATATGTATAGTATGTAACTTGGAACACTTTTATACCTAAGTTAATTATGTTTCTTGTTTTTACTATTATTATTATTATTATTATTATTATCATCATCATCATCACTATTATTATTATTATTATTATTATTATTGTTATTATTATTATTATTATTATTATTATTACGTAGCGTTGTAGGTTAACAAAATTGACTTTCCAAGATTCTTGTTCGAAAATATTTCCCGTCAAGTTTCCGAAAAAAAGATGTAAAGGAAAAGAAGAACGAGATAGGCGTCAGTTCTCTCGGCAAAGGTGGATTCACACGCGTCAATATGCGACTGAAACTGCAAGTCGCTAGAAGTCTCGACAGAGACTGGGGGAAGTGAGTGTAAAACAAACAACTACTCAACACGATGTCTTCCTCTGGTGACGATGACGATTGCGATCAAATTAAATCCTGACAAGTGTTCTATCCTCACCAACAACACCCTGTATAGAGGGAAGCAGTCATCGCAGAGTGGCAGCTATCTCATCGAACTCCGATTTGCGCAAGCTTTTTTTGCTGTATAATTCGCTTTTAGGGTTCCAAATGTGCTCTTTTTCCCTCACCAACTCCAACATCTTTATTTCTGAACAACCTTTTTTCAAACCTTTCTCCGTGACTTCACTACGTCGCCAAAACAAGGCCAACATGTTGTCTTGTTTTGTAACTGATTTCTCCAAACGTTAGGCATTGATATTCAGTCATTATCTCTACTGACTTGCAATTTCAGTCGCATATTGACACGTATGAACGCGCCTTAACACACACACACACACACACACACACACACACACACACACACACACACACACACACACACACACGAACCCAACATTAGCGGGACATAGCAAGAAATTCAGCCAGAGAATAGGAGATATGGAGAAGCAGAGGTAGCAATGGATGAACAGATTTCATTAGGGAGGCGGTGGTGTAGTAGTAATGTGGTGAGCGTGGGATCGGGCAGACGTCCACGCGTAGGTTGGAATCCCTACCCTACCCAGGTTCTTGGTGGTTACATCGAAGATGAGCTTGGGTAGTGATATGGTCCCTAATGTGGGTACCACTATAAATAAGATTCCCTGCGCCATTAATTGGTGGAAGCTTGACACTCTTCCCACTTATACTCTTCAATTATGTCCACAGGCGCTATAGGCCATAACATTAGAAAAAAAAAAAAAAAAAAAAAAAGACAACTGTATCCCCTGAATCGGTACGTGCAGACAGCACACACTACTGAATTATAGGGGAATGTGACCATTTGATTTTATAAAGCAGAACATTATGAATTTGACAGAACATCATAAATTTCTTCAAAAAATGGTAAATGCACACTACTTCAGAAATAGAAAAATAACTTCAATATTAGTTGTAATTGGGCGCACAGCGACTACCGCCAGCTGAGCGAGCGCGCAGTGTCTCCGCCCACTAGCTGCCCAAGGAGCGAGCGTACTCAGTGAGTCAGTATAGATGGTTAGTGTCAGCCAAGGAATGTATGAGAGTATAGAATCCTTGGTGTCAGCTGTCAGCCGGGTGAGTGGATCGTCCAATGCAGGGCTTCAGAAGGTAGATCTTGACTGCTTTGTTCTTGCTTTCATGGGAAGTAAATGAGCCGATAGAAGGGATCTCGGCACTTGCTGCGATATGTGGTCGATTCCTTCACTCCAGTCTTGTTGACGTGAATACGAACTGGAGTATACAGATCGTTACAATGTTTTTAAGTGTAGCGATCAGCGGTGCCGTCCAACCTTGTCCCTCGTGCTGAATTGCCCGGTCACCAGAGTGACATGTATGCTAGTGAACAGTGAGGCTGTCATATCCTTACACGATTTCACGGTTTTCATAAATCTGTACTACTTCCCATTGGGAGTCCTCGTCTTACAACTTGCCCTTGATTTTAAATAACAAAATTGCCGTAGTGAGTTGTTATGCTTCTTAGATGAAGGATTTTTTCCCCCTCCAACCCACCTTTAGCCATTTCTCTGCTGCCGTAAATACTATATTCCATCAAGATAATTATCTACGAGTAACAGTGATGGGGATTATTGTTGGTTGAAGTTAATGAGTGGATCAAGCAAGGGTTCGGGACCGAACAGTTTCGAAGTCCCACTAATGCACACCTTTATGGTGTGAATTAGTGAGTCAGTGAAGGTGGGATTTGTTAAACCATAATGTACAGTGTGACAGTACCTTTGATCTTTTTAGGAATCCGTAGCCCCCTCTACAAAACTATTGGCCCTCAATAGCACATGATACGACTATATGTTACGGTAATATATTCTCTCTCTCTCTCTCTCTCTCTCTCTCTCTCTCTCTCTCTCTCTCTCTCAGGCGGAAGGCTTTCATTGGCTTGTAGTTATGCTTTGAAAAATCAACACAGCGTCGGAACAGTCTCGCGAGCACTTTTTTCAGTCTTCCTCCGTCTTATGGCTGTTTACATTAGTAGGCCATTGTGAGTCCTGTGCGCGTTGTGGTGTCAATATACGTATGTCGTGTGTCAAGGACGTCTAGTGAGAGCCTACCATGCCGCTAGTTACTTAAAATGGTTGTATCACGGACGTTCGACTACAGGACGCACAATGACAGCCCACCATGCCTGGAGTTACATATAGTTTTGCATTTGTTTCTGTATATATCTAGATAAATGCGTAGCGTGGGGGTAGGAAGCACGAGCTGCTGCAGGGGAACATATTCCTTGACGTTTCGGCCATACAACCATCTTCAAAAAGAAATTTTGTTTTTGAAGATGGTTATCTAGCGTAGCTCCCACGGCTACGATATATTGTTGGGTTCTGCATTTTTTCTTTTTTTAAACGTAGCAGTTGCAGCCACAAATGTAGCAAATCGTTGGCAAATATTAAAAAAAAAAAATATATATATATATATATATATATATATATATATATATATATATATATATATATATATATATATATAAATAATGGCATGTTTGTCCTTAGACTTTTTAATTGCCCAAAATGGCCCAGTTTAGCGTTCTTCTCCCAAAAACTCCATTTCCCCTAAATGCCCCCAAGCTTTTCTTTTTGTTATTCATTTTATGAATTTAGTACTTACACTTGTTTGTAACTTGAAATGAAAGTCATTGGCAATAATATTCTCTCTTACTCCCAGGTTTCTTCCGGAGATCCATCACAAAGAATGCTGTGTACCAGTGTAAATATGGTGGCAACTGTGAAATGGATATGTACATGCGACGCAAGTGTCAAGAATGTCGCCTCAAAAAGTGTCTTGGTGTGGGCATGCGACCAGAATGTAAGTATCATTTCATTATGCTTTGTCTTATAGCAGCTCAGAAATTATTCAGATATACATACTGTATTCAACTTTTAATTTGAGATGACAAAACTTTAATCCAGCTATGTCTGGAATGTCTGGATAACTAGTAGTCTGAAAAAAATATCTTGTTTTAGCTTAGTTTACTTTTTTCAAGCATTGAGAAACTGAAGCATTTCTTTTTTGTGACCATTAGACCCATAAGTTTGTTTGTCTTTGCATATATTAGGTGTCGTGCCGGAGTCTCAGTGCGTGGTGAAGAGAGAGCAGAAAAAGCTACGAGACAAGGATAAGAAGGACTACCCAAGCCAAGGCTCCCCACTGGCTGAGGAAAAGGCCATTCCAACAAGTCCAGTGAGTAATGATGTAAGCATGATGTTCACTTTTTATTCATGGGCATCATTTCTATCATATACCATTTATTACATCTATCTGGTCATGGTCTGTCACTCACAAATGTCATGTTTCTTGAGATTTCAGCATGTCATCAACCAACACATCTCACTACTTGTTATCATGTTTCCCTTCATCTATCATCTTGGGATTTCATCTAGTGGTATTCATAACCTTTGCCTTGTTATGCTTATACCTATGCTTAAAAGCTGTATCTAGTGAAAATAAGAAATATAAATTGAGGAAATACTGAGGACAACAAATGCAAATAACAAAGCTTACAATATATCTGTAAAGTGTGGCAAGATGGCTAAGGTGGCAGATACATATATAAGGGAACTGTTTGTTGATTATTTTTCTCACTCACTGAGTTTGGCTTTATGCATTTTCATTGATTGCTTTGTATTTGTGATGTACGGTACAAAAATCACTAAGAGGCCAGAACATATTTTGGGGAAGTGAATGTTTAGTGGTACTGATAGAAATAGCTCATCAAGTGTGGAATTGGGGATATTTGAGATCAAGTGTGTGGGTGATTAGGGTAGTGTACATGCATTCCTCTCACTGGATAGAACACATTTCGTAATGCTAACTTTCCAGTTACTGCTATACATGCTTGCTGAGGCAATACTGTGTTTTGGGACATGCATGCCAGCTTGTGCTTTGTGGGGAGTGGTATTTTGTAGCTTTTTTTTTATCTGAGGTTACTTTGTACAAGCAGTTGTTGTCTCTTTGTGGAGGAAGTCACATGTGCTGAAGGTATGTCAATGGACCACAAGTCGACTGATAGTGGTATGAAATGTGTGATATTTTCTCGACCTTCAAGTGCAAGATTCTGACGTGTGTTGAATAAGTGGCTTAGACCATGAACTCCTATATCACAGTGATCCAAATGAATAACAGGCTTTATGAGGAAAAATAGTAATTATCGTAGACATTTTAGTAGTATCTCGCTCTCTATGTTGACATCAAGGTAAGAAAAGATTGGTTGATCAGTATGAAATGTGATCAGAAGTCATTGTTACACGACTCATCATGGGAATCATTGCAGGCCCATGTATCATCTGATGTTGTATGTTAAAGTCTTAGGAAGGTGAATCTATCTAATCACTATATATGTATGACTTAGGCTGATGAAGGTAGCCATGCAACATGAATACCAATATTGGAGACATTTGGAAAGGAAAACTACATAAATCATGATCTCTAGTTAGTTAGATCAAGGGAAATAGTGATTGGTTTCATCAATATTGTTGAAAATCAGTATTTACAAAATTACTTTATTTCAGTGTAAATCCAAAGGTCCATCACCTGCATGTGATGTGCAGTTCAAAAATCTTGTTGACACTCCTAGCATCGTTCAGACTCCTGTAAGTAATATTTGGCCCGGCTCCAAAATTTGTTAAATCTTATTGGCTTCTAAATTACTGGAAACAAAAGATTTTATGATAGGTGATTCTTAACATTTCTTCAGGTTACCATAGAACAAAAGAAAAGAAAGAAAATTACTAATGGTGCATCTATTAGCACACCTAAGTGCAAACTCAAATGATTGTTGATGAACTTTTATTGCTCTCTAATAATGATATTAATGGATTGGAGAATTTGGTTAATGAAAATTAGTGTTATTCCTTTAAGGAACTGAAAAGGATAAGAATTAACATATTATCCATTAATTTTGGATGTTTCACATTCTAAGATTCAGATACATGTATATCTAAACATGTAAATGTGCAGTTGAATTTGCATTCTCCCATATATGTACAATTTAAAATCATATTTTTGTGTTACTGGTTTGCAGTAATGATGCATATATTTATGCCCTATATAAAGAAGTTAAATGCATGTTGTTTGCTAATTTTGAACTGAATGATAAGAGATTTCACAAACTGTTCAGATATCTCTTTCAAAGATATACAAATACATAATTGTAAATAACAGAGAACATACTGAGTGAATACCCTTATGATTTGTACATTCAAGTACATACAAGTATGCACCAATTTGTGCATAAACAAGGGGAAGTAAATGTTGCTGGCTACCTTGAGGAAATGTGTTGTTTAGTACTAGAATTGTGTGGTGTTGTGCACTTGGTCAAAGCTTCTGTCTTAAGGCTTGAGAGGTAGAAGGTATGGCTTAGTAGATATAGGAGGTGTGGTTTAGTAGATAGAAGTTAGGGGTTAAGAGAGAAAAGATCAGTCAAGAGAATAGAGGTTCAAGTTAGGAAAATGGAGATAGGAGTTCAGGCTCAGGATAAGATATTTAAATAAACTTGTGGTGTGGAAGGTCTGTGATGAGAATATCAAATAATGAAGTTTTGAGTGGAAAGGAGGAAACAGTGTTGGGCAAAATAAGAGGAGAGGCTGGAATTCATAGTTTGTCCACCCTAAAAAAAAAAAAAAAAACTAGTTGCAGTGCATTCTATAATGATATTCATTCATAATTCTAATTTGGTGCCTCTTCATGTTAAATGAACAGAATTACCGGAGACATTCCATAGATTGCACTTGTTGATAAGCTTCATATGTTTGTGCCTTTCCATGTAAGTGATCAACAAGGCAGTCACATTTTTAACATGGAGAGAGAAACCAGTACATTTTATAAATGATAAATGCAATGTTAAGATATATATGACCAGAATGGAAGACATTTAACTTAAAAATGGGGGGGGAAAGATGACCAGGCAAGTTTATGAAATTCTTTTGAAATACTATTTGATTACATAGATGAAAGAATGCACTTGTGTTCATGTCATAAAAAAATGAAAAACCAAATATGTCTGTCATCCTAAGGCAGGAGAGGCCTATCTGATGGCATTAAATTGTAACACATATGGCTCTTGTTTCCCCCAGATGTCTGCTGGGGCCAGATCAAATATCAAACCACTCACTCGAGAGCAGGAGGAGTTGATCAACACGCTAGTCTACTACCAAGAACAGTTTGAGCAGCCAACGGAAGCAGACATAAAAAAGATAAGAGTAAGTCTTCTGCCTTTATTCTTTAACTATATATATATATATATATATATATATATATATATATATATATATATATATATATATATATATACACTACTGTATATCTGCTTTTTTACTGTAAAAGTAAGTAATCATGAGGAATAAAATCTAAATCTAAAAATAATTTCATAAATATAGTAAATAATAAAAATATAAGGTTCTATAGTTACCTTCTGTAGTTACCATCAGACAAGATGACTAGTCAGGATTGTCCTTCCATAAGGTGAACAGCAGTAGAGGTGAAATTCTGACAATATAGGCACAATGTGACATAGAAATTCAATGTTAGTGAGAGCATTACTGTATGTGTAGAATACTTATAAGTAGATACATCCTAATGTAAAAGGCATCCCAACTTTAGCAAATGTTCTTTATGAAATGATAGCAAAAAGTTTTCCTGGAAGGAGGGGCTGATCCTGATCTTTATGGCAGCCACCTGGAGGAAGGAAATGATTGGGTAACATGTAGTGTAAGGTACTGTTAGGTTATACTAGTAATGGAGATGACTGAGGCTCATGTATAGAGAGCATTGTGAACTAGAGAGGGACATTGCTATGTGAAAAAAAAAAAACATTACAGGATAACATGATTATGCTAACATTAGAATTGTATGTACTGGAAAGATACCTCTTCTTTGCATAGCAACAATAATCAGAGTAATGAAAGTGTATTGCACATTAGTATGACTTATTAAGAAATTAATTTTGAAATATATAAATCTATAACTGAAATGTTTTGAATAAAAGGAAAAAATGGAAGAATAAAAATATAAGGGAATTATATATTTATGTAGATGCTACAAGAGTGGAAGGAAAGCCGCATAGAAAAAAAAAGGATAGTGTTGCTTAGAGAAAAAATGGAACATGCTCAGGTGAACTACTTGCATATATGAGGTTTTCAGAATCTACATCCATAAGGTCACTGTGTCTGGTATCTTTCTTGAGTGAGGAAAAGATCTTGGATGAAACCATCACAATATTTGATAACTTGGTGTATGCATGTGTGATGCCTTTATGTAAGCATAATTATGATATGTGCTAATTTTAGGCAATAAGTATCAGAAATGGATTTGTCTGGTGTAAACTGACAGTTGTAAGTACAATCTGGATCAGTTGCTATTAACATATTATAATGTATTAATTTAAAACAGATCAAGACAACTGGTTGAGGAGCTTGGGAGGCTGTTTGAATGAATGATCTTCAATCACACTTAAGGAAAATTATTAATTATAGTAAGGTTGTAGGTGTTTCCATTGGAAGATTGTTAAATTTTAAACAGTTGGGAGTATTTAAGATCACATGTTGTTGTCATAAGGGAATTAAAGTAGCAGTACAACTTTGAATGAATGAAGCAAGAAAGGTATGAAGAGAGTAGTGTATTCAGATGTAGATCTCAAGTTAATCTTAGTTTTTTTTTTTTTTTTTTTTTTTTTTTAGTGTTATGAATAGTACTGATTGTAGCTGAAGCATGAACTGTGGGAACAGAACAGATGTTTGAATGTGTGATAAGATGAAATGTATGAACATCCTTACAGTAAATATTTGGGAGGCAGTTTGAAGGAGAAATGGATGTTAGTGTGGTCTATAGATAGTACCAATAATTGTTTTTTTTTTTTTTTTTTTTTTTTTTTTTTTTTCATTAATTAGAACTTCTGAAGGAATATACTTATTAATTTGTGCCCAGACATCATCTCATTGCCATTATGATCAGGAAAAAAGTGTTGTAAATGTGTGTAATGGGCCTTTGTTAAATCTATCTATATACCAAAATGACATCCCTACAAAAGGCATAGCAATAAATTAATCATTAAATTAATCAATCAAATACTATCATATTTTAAGCAATATTTATAGAACTAAATTTGTTTGAAATTTCATGAAGTAAATTAAGGAGCAAAAACTGATATTTTTTTCCAGATGGATTTCATTACGTACTATGAAGATGTGCATGCGTGCAGCGCCACTATAACATAGATATCCAACATTAACCACCTCCCCTGAGACACAAACCACCAGTTACACACACCAAGATACACACCAGAAGAGCTACTGAAGAATTAGATCTTATACAGTTCTAACATGCACACAGCAAATACTATTCTGTGTTTTGTCTTTCCTATTACTTGTCTCTGTTGGTGATTGGGACTCTTGCATGCCTGTGCTTTCTCCCACCCCATCCCTGCATGAAAATTTTGATCCTTGATCTTTAACCTGCTAAATAAACTGAAGCATTTAAGATGTGACAGTGTTAATGGACTGTCAGAACAAGATCTCAATATAGAACTAGTCTTTGGCTCCTATTAACAGTTGTGATAACACATTCTAGATATATTTTCATATTTGCATGTTGAAATGCAGATAGCCATTTAAAAACTATCCAATTGGCAAAAGATTCTGTCTTACAGCAACTTGAAGGACAATGCTGTGATCATTATAAAGTATAATGATGTTAAATTGAAAACTAACTGAAGGCTAGGCTCACAAGTTAAATTGAAAATTTTAACCAAAAGCTATGCTCACAGGCCATGCAAGATCAAGTTTTTAATAGTTTTACACGAAGTCATATTGGTATGACTAAAAGAAATATTTCATCAAAGAGAAGCTAGTCATATTAAAGAAAAAAAATAATTGGCACAGACCTCCAGTGTTTAGTATTAATAGCACCCCACAATGAAAAAACTTGCAACATAAATTCATGATTTGTTACACTCATTCATGTACCTCAGTATTCCATAGTCAATTACAACATTAAACTCTTGGTCTTCAGTAACAATATTGGAGTTCACATTTCAATGGAATGACTATTAATGTCATATAATTTTGTCTTCTTGCAGTGAACATACAAAGACGTCTACATAAAAATAACCTTTTAATGCATTACGCCACAGTTAGTGAGCACTCAGTATTTGCAAAATTGTAATGTGAAAGTTGCTTGCATGCTTGGCTTCTACATAAACAAAATGCCTGCTGCTTGAACAGTTTAGAAATTCCTGGAATCTCAAAATATAACATATTTCATCATTAAATATGATGGTAAAAGACTGGCATGAGCTCAGAAATAACAGTGAACCTCTTGTGAATTCATGACTTTATCATTTATGTTTTAAGAAATCAGAAGCCACCTTGAAACTGATGTCTGGTTACATAATGGCACACTTTCTTGATCCAGGTTTTAAAATCATGTGACCATTGATATTCACAACCAGAAATTACCAAAATTGCTAGAGAATTAAAGACCAAGACAAAAAAAACAATGTATAAGCCATTATGTATATTTTATACAGAAATGCTTGTTCTTATAAGTTGGTGTGATCAGACAAGATGAGGCCCAGTTCATTATCATGTGTGTTTTGGTCAGTCTGTTTAGATGAGGGTTAGTTCAGTGCTTGGTAAAGAGAAAGAAAAAGAGAGAGGGAGAGAGAGAGTTTAGTTTCATTTCATGTGAATGTGAGAAAAACTGATGTGATGGAGTAAGGCAGTTTGATATTTGACTTATCTTTATACACATTCAGGGAACAACATTGTTTTTTACCTTCTATCCATGTATTAAAAGAAACTCATTTATAAATGTATGGGCTCATAGACTAGAATCTGATGACTACAGACACTGAACAAAGAATTTTGTGCCTTATTATGTTGAAAATGTCACCTTAGGTGAAAGAATCATGTTTCTTGGTTTTAGTTGACTGTATGGAAATTAAAACACACTTCAACCATGTTTCAGTTTATTGGCTTGGTTTCTATGACTGACTTGACTTGTAAATACACACTGGACGTAGATACAGTATATCTGAACACTCTAACCACGAGTGTTCCCTTACTTCTTGTGAATCATTTTCGGTCATTTCCTCACCAAGTGGCTTCTGTTTCCTTTCTTCAGTTTAACTTCGATGGTGAAGATACAAGTGACATGAGATTCAGGCACATAACCGAGATGACGATCCTCACAGTTCAGCTCATAGTGGAATTCTCCAAGCAACTACCAGGTTTCGGCACACTTCAGCGAGAAGACCAGATTACCCTGCTCAAGGTACACAGTCCAGCATATGAAAATGGTGGATTGATGAGCAATTCTCTTTCAGGAAAATTCATAACATACTTTTTATCAGGGAGATTTCTTGGTTTCTGATCCAAGAACAATCAAAATTATGTGTTCTAAGGGATCCGACCAAGAAGTCTTCATTTCAGATCAACGTTGGAATCGCTCTCGACCGCAGGATTACAAAGGAGAAAGTGTTTCATGCCATGGTGATGGCCGCCAGAATACTTGATTACCTAACTTTGCTTCACTCTAATGATACTATTACCACTTTTTAAGTAATGTAAATTTCAAATAGGTAATCGTTACAGGCCCCATCACTACTGGCGAATAACTTTCCCTTAACTGTGTCTCCTGAGATTACAGGAGTCATGGAGATGACTGCTTTGTAAGTCAGTGGTTCCTTTGACTCCTTCTAGGATTACGAAATAAGTGATGACGACTCGGATGCCAAGTTTAAACACATCACAGACATGACCATCCTCACAGTGCAGCTGATCGTAGAATTCTCCAAGCGCCTGCCCGGCTTTGACACACTACTCAGAGAGGATCAGATTACACTGCTAAAGGTATTTACAGAGTAGAGATAGTATCAACTAGAAGGTAAGTTATTGGTAAGGATGTAGATCCTAGAGAAAAGTAGGTATGCCTCCTTCTGACTCTTGTAAACAGTAAGCTTCTGTATTTCCACATCTTCAGGTTCTGACACTCTTAATATAACTTGTATAGTTTTTCACACAACCAGATAGGATTCTGTGTATTTTCACACACACACAAAAGCAAGTTTCTGCAGTTCCAAACATATTTTCATTTTACAAATGTGTGTATGAGATTGATATAAGAGTATCTGTCTGATGGTCTAACACCACCACTTCTGGTCTACACAAGATTACTGGAAGTAACATGGTGCTATACCTTGTGTATCACGTACCATGATTGTAAGTGTATGGCTGTACCAATCCACTACCTATTACTCATTGAGTATAATAGGTAGCATAAAATTGTTGTGAAGTGCATCATTGCAAAACAAAAAAATACCACTGAATGACTCTCTCTCTCTCTCTCTCTCTCTCTCTCTCTCTCTCTCTCTCTCTCTCTCTCTCTCTCTCTCTCTCTCTCTCAGGGATAAGTAGAGGCAATTAAATATCCTGGTAGTTTTGAATGTTTAATGGGTGCATTTTAGTATTGTTGTTAATATCTCATTGGAGTCCCAAACAACCATGAACAACTGTTGTATGAAGCTTGATTGGAAGTTAAGTCTTGCCTCCACTATCCTACAAGCTTCTGCTGAACTCTTTACTTTGACTAAGGCACCAACCAGTACAGCAAATTATTCAGCATGCAATGTGAGTGTAGCTCAAAATATGATGATCTCAGGTGGTCTGGCAGAATTACTACTGTTGAACCAAGGCAGATGGTGTACAACTTGTACCATAACGAGTGATTTGATTGGATGAGCCAGAAGTCACGTTCAGATAGAAAAAATGACCTTGCAGAGATTCTCAACCTTTCCTCCATCATTAATGCCCTTAGCTTGATGTATGTCTCTAATTACCCCTTTACTTCAATGCACTCTCCCTTCCTCCCCCTCCTTCCTCTTCATCGTGTGAGTGTGTTCCTGTCCCAGTCTCTGCCCGCCATCCCCACCCCCACACGCACCCACACTTAGCTTCTCCCTCTATTTTTCAATTAAAATTAATTTAATTATTAGGTACAGCAACTATTCATCCCCAGTCATTGATTTTTTCTTTACAACCAAGAGTCAAATTTACCCATTGTTGGTTGAGAATCCTGCATTTGTGTTAGGGCGAGATGACCTTTGGTAAAAAGGAAAAAGGATGCTTTTCTTACATGTATAAAACCAACTTCAAATGTATTCAAATCTTTTTTACAAAGTAACAACTATATTTGTGTCATGAGACAAGTTTATTTGTATAGAATTGGGCTTAATGAAAAGAAAGAAAAGCACCAAAGATCATGTACACTGAAAACTACATTAAATGGTCTATCTAGTTTTTTTCCTTGTTTTACAGCCAATCCAATACAAGGATTAGTAAATACAGTTTTGTTAAGTTTTTCATCAACTGCTTGTCCATTTTACACAATTTAAGATTTTTAATATATATAATCATGGTTGATAGGAAAATGTATCTAGGATATTTTGCATACTTTTGCCTGTTTCTACACTTCAAGATGTGACTTGATACCTTTCTGATCAATTCTGAAAATAAGTCAAGTGAAAAACCTGCTCCATAATTTTATTTTTTTCTTTATTTGTCGCCAATTTTTAGGACATGAGCAATGGGAAATTAAACTCATTAATTAGTCATTGTTTTCTAGTGTTTGTTTCCTGTATTTGATTGAGACACCCATGAAGGACTCGGATGTTTCTGAAAGGTGTCCTTATAATGATGGGCATAATATGTACAGACATGGATGAACTGCACATTTGCATTTATTTTTTCATCAAAGTTAGAGGACAAATAGGGCTGATATTCAACTGAAGTAGTGTCTACTCTTGTGTATGGTAGTTGCTTGCCTATCCTGGACTTCAGATCTGGGTAGTTTGTCTTACCTGAGTCTGTGTCTCTTGTCTGAATGTTTATAATAAGCTGTCTGACTGCATATACTCATAAGGGCATGTTCATTCAAGGTCCTCTTAAATAAATGTCACATTTAAGGCTTTTGGATTTTAAGTGAAAAGCAATTCACAAAAGAAAATGGAGTTGCTCCAAGGATATTGCCCATAAAAATGGCTTTCATATAGTGTAAATACAAAAAATTGAGTTTCAGTGTATGATGAATAATACCATTTTTTATTACAGGCTTGCTCGTCAGAAGTCATGATGCTCCGAGCAGCCCGGTTCTATGATGCCAAGACAGACTGCATTGTGTTTGGAAATACCTTGCCCTACACACAAACATCTTATGAGTTTGCTGGCTTGGGAGATTCATCACAAATACTCTTCCGTTTTTGTCGCAACCTCTGTAAGATGAAAGTTGACAATGCTGAATATGCACTTCTGTCTGCCATAATTATATTTTCAGGTGAGTTCCTTAAATCATGTACAGAAAACAAGTCATTAGTTATACTTGAGTTAAAGCAAATATTAACCACTCTGCTACAGGGATCAAAAAGAAAGAAACCTGGCTAAATGTGGCTTACTGAATTTTATCTCATCTCACTCTCAGTATTTCAAAGTTAAACTATCTTTTCCTCTCAATAAACACTGGATAGTAGAAAAATTCACCCTAAAAATCTCTCACACACACAAAAAAAGTGATCCAGTGAAGGCAGCAGGAGTGTAACTAGGCTTGGGTACCCACTACATTGTTGGAAGAGGGAGCCTCCAGACAACCAGCCACTGCTCCTTCACATGCTATTCAATCACTCATATTCTGTTCTTTGCCCAGCTGACATTTTAACACTTCTGCTGCTGAAACTTTGACTGCCCATATATTTTGACTAAGTTGTTTGTTTTACCTGAGGTGTACAATGCAACAATGTATTTGTGGCATCTCCATGGGCCACATGAAGCTTGTAAATAAAGACAAAGTTTAATCTTTATTCAGTTAGGACAAGACATACCATGCAGAGCAGGAGCTGGTGTCCATCTGGGCACTATTTTTTTTAACAGACAGTTGAAATTAGAGTAAAGATGATGACCAACACATATCACACTACACTAAAATGTGGTGGTCTCATGAGAAGTATTTTCATCATGCCATCTTAATTTTGTCCAGAAACAATTACAGGAGGGAAGCAGGCAGGCTACTGTTTTCAGAAATCATACACAAACAAGAATGCAAGCTCATCAAGCTCATCACATTAAGCTCAGCCAGCATATTATAATAAAAGACATTCCTTGCTTGTTCCAGGTGAAACGAGGCATGAGCCTGCCATTATTTTTAAGTTTTCAATTTCCCATAAGTAGTCAAACATTTAAGAAAAAAATGAGCAGCACATCTTTTGACATTACCAGTTATGCAAACACAGAACACCCAAGGAACAGTAGCAGCCACGTGATCTTTGCTGCAGTGAGAGACTAAATTTGATATTAAATTAGTCAAAATAACTTAGTAAACCAGACTAGTGATAGGTAGATCAGTGGTCATGTACAGTACTCATTTTGTACCTGGAGATGGTTGATGTGTACTCGACAAACTGCTTCGCTGCTCTCGTAGGTTCATCCAAAATTGTAGCTTTCCTCTTTGCTTTCCACCACTCACTGGCTCACCAACTGCTCTTGTCTTCAGTGGCTTTCATCTGAAGGAAATATACAAAGTTTCAATGTGGCAGTTGTTGGAGAATGCATTTTTATCCACATGGATAAAAAAGTATGCTATAAAATAAAACAAAAATATCATTAGTTCAATTGATAGTTTCTCATATACCATAGTTATTAATCTCTCTCTCTCTCTCTCTCTCTCTCTCTCTCTCTCTCTCTGATGGCACCTCTAGTGTTTAAGTAATTTGAAATATAAAGCCTCCTTAATCTTATAAATTATTAGTAAATGTATTTGAATCAGTTTATTTTTTACAATTTCATAATTTTTCTTACAGAGAGGCCAAACCTAAAGGAACTCCAAAAGGTGGAAAAGCTTCAAGAAATATACCTCGATGCATTGAAGGCATACGTGTGTAATCAAAAGTTTCCCCGGCCTGGCATGCTGTTTGCAAAGTTGCTTAATGTCCTCACTGAGTTGCGAACCCTTGGGAACCTGAACTCTGAGGTATGCTTCTCCCTCAAACTCAAGAACAAAAGACTCCCACCATTTTTGGCTGAGATCTGGGATGTTGCTGGTTGCTGAGCCTCAGCCACCTCCTGGGTGCCATATTACCGAGGTAAAATGTTGGCGCAAGAAGGTTGTGAGCCCTTTGGGGGTGGTGGATGGACTCTACACTATGTACCTGTCGGCTGTAAGTGAGAGACTGTTGATGTTGTGGCAGCAGCTTCACACTGCCACCCAGGGCCCACTTTCAGCCACCTGACGTGTTTATGGTTCAGGCCATCACTGTGACAGTGCTGTGTAGCACTCCATTAGTGCAATGATGAGTGTATAATGATGCACTTTAGATGTGAAGGGCAGCAGTATGGGCATTGTAGCCATTTTTATTAACACATTTTATAAAACCTTCAGATATAATGAAAGTGGTGTGCATATTGACTGTTTCATATACATACATATACCTACTTGTATGTGTAAAATGTTTTTTGCTATGTAATTTTTTTTATATAATATTAAAGTAAAAAGGGCTACATTGCACTGTTGCTCAGACACTGCGCAAGCCACATTCTGGCAGGCAACGAACTCCCCGTGCCTTGCTTATGGTCAAGCCTCTGTTTCCTACACTATTCTCAAGGTGCTCCTGCGGGACTGAGGAGAGGGGAATCTAAACACAAGGAACAGTGCGATGTCTTCTGATCCATATTTTTATATGAATTCTTGTTAATTTAATGAGCTGGTATGCCGTCCTTACAAGTAGTAAACTATTGAAAATATATGTTAATATTACTGTAATGTTATTAATACTGCTATGAAATGTAATCTTATATCAATATCCTTGCCCTTACACATGGAAGGTTGTGTATAAACCAGTTAATTTACATTTTAAAAGTAAAGTAAAGAAAAGGTGCAGTCTACATGGAAATCAAGTTTATGAAACGCTCCTGTGAAATGTGCAATGTAGATGGACGACGTTAGTGAGACTCCAGCAGGATGGAATGGGGGTAATTATGCCAAAGACATAATAACAAAGAGGAAAGTTTTGTATACCCAAGTTAGTGAAGATTGAGTACATTATATTTTTACTATCTTCAATTTTATATTCCTTGTATGGAAAGGTATGTGCATTACCTAATTTAATAAGAAATTTGATTTGTTCAAAGTCTCATATCACCTAAATTTTCTCAAATTGAAGTATTTTTTTACCAATATAATAAAATAAAATAAAATTTAAAACTCAAAATTCTGTGGTATGGTATGTTAAGTGCTTAAATGAAAAAGTAAACATATTTTAAGTGTTTTTATAAAAAAATAATAATAATGATAATAATCAGGCATGAATACCCTTTGTACACTTGCTTAGGAACCTTTATCTTCAGTGGACCTGCATTATATACCCCAGAAGCCAATACTAATCCAAAAGAAACACCCTTTGCCTTTCCCAAATCAAAATATAAAACTAATATTAATTTGGACCTTAAATTAATGCCATATTCATCCCAACCCTATTAGAATCTTACTGGTCACCCTAACCTAGCCTATTATATAAACATAAATTAACAGTATAACTAGTAAAATTTCCAGACCATAGAAATTTTCAATTTACCTGAAAAGTACAACTGATAGTATAGATTAAGCTAAATTTTTTTTATACAACTAGCTAAAAAAAATATTATAAGGAAAAAATAACTAGGGTGCTGAGGAAACAAAATTGTCCAGGGTGCTATATAAAAAAAACAAAAAAATGCTGTTTCCAGAAGGGCTCAGGAACTCTGCCTAGATTACTTGCTGTGATGAGCACCACACCATCTGCTGCAGTGGTGCACTAGGGCACATTTCTTAACCTAGAAAAATGTGACTACTGGACACTGAGCAAGTGTTGTTCTGCTCATATCAAGAATCAACTTAGGAGTGTAGGTTCTCTGTATAAGCTGTAATGCTTCAGGTTTAGGGATGTCAGTTGAAGCCAGTTCCAGATTTTCAGTCATATGAAGTGATGAAGTATCAGTCAAGCAGTGTCAATATATTATGAAGGTTTTTCTCATCGCAATGTTAAGTCTGTGTACAGGGGCTGAAAATTCTATTGAAAGAAAATATATTGAAATCCCTGAAACTGGTGAATTACCCAATCCATGGCTTCTCCATGTCTTGTGAACCACCACACTACCCCATTCTTTTAGTGAATGCTGTAACCTGGTGGCTGGCAAGATCATGTTAAAATACAAAAATCTCTTGTTCAGACCGAGACGTTCTTGTCTGTCACGAATCCAGTGCATTATCTCGTGTTATTTGTCCAGAAATATTGATTGTTTGCTACATTTTCTGTGTATTATTAATATCTGTAAAGCAGGTTTTGTTAAGACATACATGATTCTGAATCAGAATGAGTGCATCAAATGTTCTTAAGTGTGCATGTGTGTAAGTACAGACAGACTTCACCTTCATCATACACTTAGCTCATCTTACATAGTCTTTTAGCTTTTTCTCATCTTCACATCTTCATTTTTTGGTAGCCACTTTTCAGCACATAGGAGAGTGCTTAGTCAATGTATCGAGTTGGCTGAAGAAGGTTCAGACTGGACTAGACTGTGCACCAAAAGCAGATGGCAATCAAAAAAACAACAAAAAGTCAGGCTTTACTGTTAGGCATTAGTGCCACACCGGTGCAGTTGCTTTATTCTTAAATCAAGATGGAACTTTTTTTTTTTTTTTTTCCTGGAGATAAATGAGAAGACTCACTTCCTCTTATGATATACATGCAAGAAGAAATAGTGGCTATTATTGTACATAGGGAAATGTAGGATCTGAAGTGAAAAATCAATTGGACTATCATCAATTCATGACCATTCAGCTGTTATCCTTTACTCCCTTACACTTACCTACATTCACTTCCAATAAGTTTGTAGATGAAGAGACTGAGTGATTCAAGTTAAAAATTTAAGAGCAACTCCTGCATTTATGAGATTATCAACCATCAATCTGTGGGAAGCACTATTAATTTCACAACAATGCAGGCTGCCATTGCTTAACTCATTCATTAGCTCACTAAATGACAGGCACCTGTGATACACATAATCTGTGAAGCTGATCAGTTTGATCTAAAATATTTCAGGCACTCAGATTCTTCTATTTGTTGAGAGTAGTGTTGGTGCATAATACAAGTATCTGTGATACTTTATCCTGTAAAGAAAGCTTTTTATTCAATGATATTAGACACTGATTGTATAATCTGTAAAAGCTTAAAATGCACAAACTGTTTTTACCTAATTTGTTTAATATTTTGGGAATTATAGAGCCTTAAAAGTTTTATTTACATTATTTATTTTTCAATATGAATTTTCTAGAAAATCTGACAAATACATTATGAGCAGCATTTCAATTTGCTATTTGAGGCCTAGGTTTCCACGAGGGAGTAACAGCAAAGATCCTAATTCTGTCTGTGGGCTCAAATATTTCCTGGTGTGAACGTTTCCCTTAACCAACTTGATGGCATTTAGTACTCAAGATTTGGTTGGGATTCCATCCAGAGATCAGAGATGTACTCAGTGAAAACTTTGTAATTAGGTTTTCTTGGTCTGCTTTAAACAAACCCAAGACTAATGCATGTATAAGTGAACCATACTGTCAGTATTTGCTTCTGTGAGAATGTACCTTTCAAATGTGATTGGTTGAACACAGATCAGCCAATCACTTTTGAAAAAGCCATATAAATGTGTCTCACTGTCCCCTGATTGGTAAATCTGTAGTCCACAAGCCAATCAGGTGCCAGTTATACGTCCAAGCTCCTCCTCCATTAAGACAATTGTGAGTCTGTGCCGGAAATGAGCAACTCATTAATTTTGAAAAAAAGTTTTTATATTAAATTTGGAAAATAATAAAATTATCTTGTTTCTTTTATTTTACTATTCTATCCCCCAAGTGAGATCAGCTATGGGACAAGAGAAGGGAAGGTTTGAGTAGATCACTGTGCCAACTACCTTAGGGAGTGAGGAGGAGAGGTTTAGAGAGAGAAAGAAGAACGGAAGAAATGTAATGAAATTGTAAGGAATTTGAGCACCATAACAGCATAAAGCTTAAAAAAAATAACAAATTAATTAATTAATAAAAGTACATATTACTGAATATGAAAAGAGTACAAAGTGTGAAGAATGTTGCCGAGACAAGAAAGGGGTGTGATGCATGAAGGGAATGGGAAATGTACAAGTATCATAGTATCATGCATTGATGATACACACAAACAAGAAATAGAAGACTGTGCAATTCACTACACAATTGTTAGTTGAACAAGTGTGTGGCCTAGGATGATGCCGGCTAAAACCATTTTTTACCTATGATGGATTTTGAAATGTACCATGGCAAGATTAAAGGTCTAATAGATTGAGGTTTGTTGCTGATTTCTGACTCCTCAGTTTATTTACAGATTTACAGGAAAGGTGGCAGCAACCTGATACTGATGGACAGGTGAGATGATGAGCAAGTCAACTGCCTCATTTCTAACAATACTTGAAAGGGGGGAATCTAACAGGGTTATACTAAAGTAAATTTTTTCTATGCTAAAAGGACATTACTATTTCTGGACTGGGATAACAAGAAGAGTGCACCAAAAATTATACTGGAGGTGAATGTGAATTTGAGTTAACAAGATTTAACACCCAGAATCAAGTCACAGTACAGTGCAATGCATTTCAGGGCAAAATTAACTTTTTACCACAATTCCTCGTTAGTTAATAAGGAAACCAAATATTACTAAGATGTTTATGAAAACATCTTGTAAGCTAATTATATGATAGAGAGAGAGAGAGAGAGAGAGAGAGAGAGAGAGAGAGAGAATAAACTAATTTCAGAAAGATTTCCCATAAAATACTTAATGAACTTGGGAAAACAGGTGATTAAAATAAACATGTATGCTACATCAGTTGAGACTGTCTTTTCATCAAGAGGTATGAATTGGGTTCTCTTAGTCCAATTCCAGGGAACAAGTTACTAATGGTTATATGACACACAAAATGAGACTTAAGGTAAGGATCAAGGCACAAACAACTTCACTAATGATGATGCAAATGAGCGGCGCAAACTGACCAACGTTAGATGTACACATTAGATAGTTTCACAGGGAGTAAGAGTGATGATCGGGGGCAAATTACCTTGTGTGGATATCCTGGCTTTCTGCACTCTCTTCATTTTCTTATGTTCTTATCATTATCTACCTCCATTGCTTTTTTTTCATTATTATTTCATGAGTTATCAAGTATCAATTTGTATCTTGTGACAAGTTCTTTGTTTTCACTACAAAGATTCTTCCAACACTAAATATATTGACTTTTTTTTCTCTCTTCATTCCTGTCACTACCATATTTGTATTCATCCAAATATCTCCAGTTCTCCATTAACTTCAATAACATTCCAAATCTCTCTACCATTACAATACATACAAGCTATAGCAGTTCTAGGGTAACTAAGCATATTAAGTGAGCATTATTGCTGGATAAGAGAAAAGGTTGTTACTTGTTCTACTTCACAGCTCTCTCTCTCTCTCTCTCTCTCTCTCTCTCTCTCTCTCTCTCTCTCTAGGACACATCCTTTAATAGCATTCTCTGCTAGAAAATATTTATAATATAAAGGCATCACTAAGGTTATATATGAAGAGTTTAATTGGAGGTGGTAACCTACTAACCATAAAAAGTCAAGTATTAGATAATTAGATAGGAAATATTGCTTCCCCAAAAAGGTACAAGGTCTACAGTGGTTGTTCTTTTCCCTGGAGTTACAGGTTCTAAGTTGATATCCTTCAACTTGCACCAATCTAATCTTCTTTAGTATCTCATAAGCCATCTAACACACTGACTGCAGGCTAAAGATTTGCAGTGTCAGCCTCTATTTCTGGCATAGAGACAAGAATAAGGCATGGGAAGGGCAAGCATGACATTACTTAAAACAAAAAGATAACAATAATGCATTTCTAGTCTGGCACACGTGTGTGTGTGTGTGTGTGTGTGTGTGTGTGTGTGTGTGTGTGTGTGTGTGTGTGTGTGTGTGTGTGTGTGTGTGTGTGTGTGTGTGTGTGTGTGTGTGTGTGTGTGTGTGTGTGTGTGTGTGTGTGTGTGTGTGTGTGTGTGTGTGTGTGTGTGTGTGTGTGTGTGTGTGTGTGTGTGTGTGTGTGTGTGTGTGTGTGTGTGTGTGTGTGTGTGTGTGTGTGTGTGTGTGTGTGTGTGTGTGTGTGTGTGTGTGTGTGTGTGTGTGTGTGTGTGTGTGTGTGTGTGTGTGTGTGTGTGTGTGGAAAAGAGCTATGCTGTGTGTCCCGTCTCCATATCTATTAATGTCCAGCTTCCATTTTAGTTTTTCCCATGCCCTCTCGACATTCTTCCATTCCACATACACAGATCTTCCCTATCCATTTTTCCATGCCAATCATCACTCTGTATATTGCTATCAGGTCTCCCCTTTCTCTTCTGTTTTCCAGGGTTGGAAGTTGCATTCTTTTCAGTCTGTCTTCATAAGTCAAATCTCTTAAGTCAGGCACCATTTTCGTTGCAGCCCTCTGTACTTTCTCTAGTTTCCTTATGTGTTTCTTTAAGTTCGAGCCCACTGTATTGTTGCATATTCAAGCCTCGGTCTTATCATTGCAGTAATTATTTTCTTCATCATTTCTTCATCTAGATATACGGACGCCACTCTTATGTTCCTCAATAAGTTCAATACTTCTCCAATTATTTTGTTTATATGTCTCTCTGGCGATAGGTCATTGGTAATTGTCACCCCAAGGTCTTTTTCTTCATGACTGGTTTTATGTCTTCATTTCCTATCTTGTACATACTCCTGATTCTTCTTTCACTCTTGCCAAACTCTATTTTCTTGCATTTTGTCGTGTTGAACTCCATTTGCCATGTACAGCTCCATTTCCATATTCTGTCCAAGTCTTCCTGGAGTAGTTCGCAATCTTTGTCACATCTCACTTTTCTTAACAATTTTGCATCGTCTGCAAATAGGCTCACATAACTGGACACCCCATCCACCATGTCATTTATGTAGACTGCGAACATTACTGGTGCCAACACTGATCCCTGTGGAACTCCACTCTCCACCAATCCCCATTCTGATGGTCTGTCCTTAATTATTGTTCTCATTTCTCTTCCTACCAAAAGTCTTCCATCCATTTTAGTAAACTGCCATGCACTCCTCCTACCATTTCAAGTTTCCAGATCAGTCTCTGGTGTGGTACCTTATCAAAGGCCTTTTTTAAATCCAGATATATTCCATCAGCCCAACCATCTCTTTCCTGTATTACATCTATCACCCTCGAATAGTAACATATCAGGTTTGTCGTGCATGAACGCCCTTTCCTAAAACCAAATTGACACTCACAAAGTATGTCATTTTCTCCAAGAAGTCTGTCCATCTATTCTTCACCACCCTCTCACACATCTTAGCTACCACACTTGTAAGTGACACTGGTCTATAGTTCAATGGGTCTCTCTTGTTACCTGATTTATAGATTGGGACAATGTTAGCTCTTTTCCAGTCTTGGGGCACTACACCTTCCCTTAATGAGGCATCAATTACTTCACAAACTTTTTCTGCCAATTGCTCCTGCATTCTCTTAAAATCCATCCTGATACCCCATCAGGTCCCACAGCTTTTCTCACTTCTAAACTCCCCATCATGTTCTTGATCTCCTCCACAGTTACTTGAAACTCCTTCATAATCCCTTTCTGTTCCATTACCAGTGGTTTGTCAAAAGCAGTCTCCTTTGTGAATACCTTCCGAAAGCATCCATTCATAGCCTCTGCCATTTCCTGGGATCTTCACTGCATACTCCATTTACTTCTAAACTTTCAATACTTTCTCTATTTTTGATGTTGTTGTTCACATGTCTGTAAAAAGCCTTGGTTGGTCTTTACATTTATCAATTATATCCTTTTCTTGTTTCTTTCTTTCTTCTCTTCTAATCAACACATATTCATTTCTTGCTCTTTTGTAACTTTCCCACTGCTTAATCCGTCTTTTCCTTCTCCACCTCTTCCATGCATCCTCTTTTCTTGTTCTAGCCTTTTCACATCTATCGTTAAACCAGTCCTGCTTTCCAACTTCTCTATGTTGTCTTATTGGTACAAATTTTTCTCACCTTCTTTGTATATTTTTATAAATTCCTTCCACTTTTCATTTGCTCCTTAGCACTCTTGAATTTCATCAATTTGTCTCTTGAAAGAATTTCTTTAGGTTTCCAAAATCTGTCTTGGCATAATTCCATCTTCCCACTTTATATTCTTCATTTCTTCTAGATTTCTCTTCATCTATCACCTTGAACTCCAAAACTGCATGATCACTCTTTGCTAAAGGGCACTCCACCCTCATCTCCTCAATGACCATTGGCTCTGTACTAAAGACCAAGTCCAGTCTTGACGATGCTCCCTCTCCTCCAAACCTAGTATCTTCTTTGACCCACTGAGTTAACACATTTTCCATTGCCAGTGTCAATAGTGTATTTCCCCATGTTGTCTCTGATCCTTCCATTGACCAGTCCTCCCAACACACCTCTTTACAATTAAAATCTCCCATCATTATAGTTCGTTCACAGCCACCCAACATTTCTTCCAGACATGTTCCTGTATCACTTATCATTTCTTCATATTCCTGTACTGACCATGCATTTGTCTTAGGTGGTACGTACACCACTATGTAGTGCCTCTTTTTCCTTCATTAGTTTCTGCTCTGATCTTTAGCACTTCTGCCTTTCCCATACCTTTTTCACTTGATCCACCTTTATATCTTTTTAACCAGCAACATCACTCCTCCTCCCATCTTACCTACTCTATTTCTTTTCCAAACGTCCTTCTCCAACCTTCATCAGGTCTTCTCCCTCTCTCAGTTTTGTTTCAGTAAGACCCACAATATCTGGGTTCTTGTCCCTCAAGTAATCGTTGAGTTCTAAAATCCCGATATCACTCCATTTATGTTGGAATACATTACATTTCGCTCATATGTAAGTTTCTTTAGTCCTTTCTTGTGTGTGTGTGTGTGTGTGTGTGTGTGTGTGTGTGTGTGTGTGTGTGTGTGTGTGTGTGTGTGTGTGTGTGTGTGTGTGTGTGTGTGTGTGTGTGTGTGTGTGTGTGTGTGTGTGTGTGTGTGTGTGTGTGTGTGTGTGTGTGTGTGTGTGTGTGTGTGTGTGTGTGTGTGTGTGTGTGTGTGTGTGTGTGTGTGTGTGTGTGTGTGTGTGTGTGTGTGTGTGTGTGTGTGTGTGTGTGTGTGTGTGTGTGTGTGTGTGTGTGTGTGTGTGTGTGTGTGTGTGTGTGTGTGTGTGTGTGTGTGTGTGTGTGTGTGTGTGTGTGTGTGTGTGTGTGTGTGTGTGTGTGTGTGTGTGTGTGTGTGTGTGTGTGTGTGTGTGTGTGTGTGTGTGTGTGTGTGTGTGTGTGTGTGTGTGTGTGTGTGTGTGTGTGTGTGTGTGTGTGTGTGTGTGTGTGTGTGTGTGTGTGTGTGTGTGTGTGTGTGTGTGTGTGTGTGTGTGTGTGTGTGTGTGTGTGTGTGTGTGTGTGTGTGTGTGTGTGTGTGCGCAGTTTCAGCCTCTATTTCTGGCATAGAGACAAGAATAAGGCATGTGAAGGGCAAGCATGACATCAGGATTCCTAGAACACACACAGCACAACATACGATTCCCTCCCAGGACATGGCAAGGACTTCAATGTACTAGCAGTATCTTGTTGTATGCTAGCAAACAGTACATGTCTGTCTAATATTACTCAGTTATCAATGATATAACATACTAAAAAGAATAAAAAAGAATGGCAGAAAACAATAGGAATAATTGGTTCGATTAATATACCTAGCAACATCTGCTCCCATCACACTGTATAAACAAATGAATCAGCGTATGTTAATCAAACATTACTCACCTGTCTGTCCTTCAATTGATGACTTGCACTAAGAATAATTTCCTGGGAATCCTGTTCCTCCCCACAATCGACAATATATAAACATCTTGCCTGGCTTGATCAAGCAGTCTGTATGTTGCAATGTCTCAGCTAAGTCTCATCTTCACTCTGTTGGCAGGTGAGTGCATTACTTAAAACAAAAAGATAATTATGCATTTCTAGTCTGGCACATGTTACAGCAATGTGTGTGTGTGTGTGTGTGTGTGTGTGTGTGTGTGTGTGTGTGTGTGTGTGTGTGTGTGTGTGTGTGTGTGTGTGTGTGTGTGTGTGTGCAATTAAGAGAGCAATATTGTTATGAATTTGAAATCTACATTAGTAATGACCATAATTCTCATAACTTCATATTTCCATAGGTTTTATATTATGTAGCTGCAAACAATCTAGTGATGTTGGAAGCATTTTAACAATAGAATGTATTTCCATGGGATATTATGTGTGCTTTCTCTAGATTCTTACACATACTATATGCAGTGCAGAGATTACCACTTCTGTGACCCCTGCCACAAACTACAATCTTTATCAGTGACATCTGCATTTCATCTGTGGTTTTGTGTTTGCAGGAAAATTAATAAAAATTGTGGATTTCTTCTGCTTAAGTAAAACTACAAATTTGTCAGTGAATTTCCCAAGAGGCTCAGGCCACTAGTGCCACCACTGGCTGCTAAGTAGTGTTGGTGTGGTCTTTCCTGCCACCCATCACATCTCCCACTCAGCCATACAGATTGGAATAAGCAATCATAACCACTGCATATCAATATGTACATATATTTACTCTTCAATGTCTTTGTTATAACCTTGTTTTCAATGTTTTGGATTATGTCAATAGTTAAAAATGGAAAGGAAAAAATTATGTATTTGAAGACTGCATTAAAAAAAAAAAAAAAAAAAAAAAAAAAAGATACACTAACACCACTTGCCTGTCAGGAGACCTATATAGAAGTGCTCTTAGGTAACATTACATTCAAGATTGGACAAAGACATATTTGGAACAGGATTAAGGGCAGGGGGTTGGAACAAGGTCAAAGGTAGCAATAAAGTGGTGATTGATCCTAGCTTTACTGTCATAAGTAGAATGATTAATTTTGGGATTGAAGAGGATGCTGCAGGGAAAGAGAGAGTACTTAAGTGTGATTTAACATGTGTTTGCATAATCTTCCATTTCCAGTGGTTGTGGTGGCCACGAGAGTGACAGCCAATGGCCGTGACCAGGGACAGCCAGCTACATTTGAATGTCCTGCTGATGGGTATTTTGCAGACCGTGGGAGAGATTGCATACCATATTACCACTGTGTCAATGGCCAACCCTCAACGTAAGTCTTCTTTATACAAATGTGTCATTCATGTGTGAGAACAGCAATGGAAGAGGTGCCAGGGGTGATCGTGATCATGGTATTAATTTTGATGACAACATTCTGATGTAAAGTTACAAGGATTTGGTAAAAGCAAGAAATTCTCAAATCATTTTTCCTTTAAGGACAACATACTCTGCCATATCCATGTCAAGAAAGTTTACGGCAATAAAAAATCCTATACTAACACCTCACTTCTCCATCCAGGTTTGGATGTCTAAAGGGATTCAAATTTGATGAACTGGCAAGCAGATGTCGCCCAGCTTCCACTGTGAACTGCTGAATGGAAACTGCCCTGACATTCTTCAAAAATGCATCTAAATCAACCATGTAATGACTGAAATGACCAAGACCACCCAATAAATCACACACCTGAGAGTATTATCAATGTATCCTAAACCTGGCGTCTCTTTTTACTAACAGGGACATTACACTATGGGAAAGTAAGGTTCAGGTGACTTCACTGTAGGAAAAAATCAAAACTTTATATACTCTTAAAACAGTACACACTGTCTTAGCATATTGTGATTGCACTTAACCTTATTGTCACTTAAAGAATATTTAGGTGTTGCTATTTTCTACATAATGATTCTGTTAAATGCAAGACAAAGATGCAAGATAAACTGGTGTATTTACCTAGTTGTATTGTACAGGGTTCAAGTGGGGCTCATAATGCCCTGTCTCCATGTCTCCATTTGTTTAATTTTTCCTTAAAGTTAAGTACATTATGTGCTGTAACAACTTCATTATTCAATGCATTCCACTTCACCATTCTGTGTGGAAAACTGTATTTTCCAATATCCTCCACACACTGCCTCATCCTGATCTTCTTTACATGTCCTCTTGTCCTTCTATCTTCTGTCACCAGCACCAGGTCTTCTTGCCTATCTTTTCAATGCCATTAACTATCTTGTACATTGTTATTAGGTCCCTTTGTTTTCTTCTGTCTTGTAAGGTTGGTAGACCCATTTCTTTCAGTCATTCTTCATATGTTAGGTCCTTTATTTCCAGCACCATCTTTATAGCAATCTTCTGTATCCTTTCTAATCTTCTTATATCCTTTTTAGAGCTCAAAGACCACACCACTGCTGCATATTTCAGCTTCTTACATATTATGCTTGTGATGATTTTTTTCATTATATCTTTGTCCATGTAATGAAATGCAACTCTTATATTAGTTAACATTTTATATGATAATCCAAATATCATGCTTATGGGTTTTTCGTTGCTCAGATTTTCCTGTAAAATCACTCCAAGATCTTTTTCCTCTTTATTCTTCATTATTTGTTCCTCTCCCATCGGATAGTTCCATACCGGCCTCCTTTTGCTCTTTCCTAGTTCTATTATGTGACATTTCTTGGCATTAAACTCCAATTTCCACTTCTTATTTTACTCATAGATTTTGTTTATATCTTCCTGTAACAGCAGACAGTCCTCCCTAGTTTTGATAACTCTTAGCAGCTTTGTATCATCAGCAAATATATTAATATAACGGTTTACCCCAATGTGAATGTCGTTTATATAAATCTGAAACATAATGGAGGCTAACACTGACCCTTGTGGCATTCCGCTTCTTACTTTACACCAAGATGAGTATGTATCTCTGATCACAGATCTCATGTCCCTATCCTTCAAATAATCTCTTGTCCATTCTAGCAAAGTTCCTCGCAGTCCTCCTATGTTCTCTAGTTACCAAAGTAGTCTTTCATGAGGGACTTTATCAAAAGCCTTTTCTATATCCAGGTATAATATGTCCACCCATCCATCTCGTTTTCTAGTCCTGCAATAACTCTCGAGTAGAAGCTTTATAAGTTTAGTACACATGACCATCCTGTCTTGAACCCAAATTGTCTGTTCGATATGACTTGTTCCTCTTCTAGATGTTCAACCCATTTTTCTTTGATATTATCTTGCATAACTTCCTCAAAACACTTGTAAGTGACACTGGTCTGTAGTTTCATGGTTCAGTTGCCCTTCCTCCTTTAAATATTGGTATTACGTTGGCTCTCTTCCACTCTAGTGGAACTTTCCCTTCACTTGTAATTATTTCCCAAATTGGATCCAGTAGTTGCTCTTTATATTCTTTTAACACCCAGCCTGATACACCATCTGGCCCCATTGCTTTTCTGACATCCAACTTATCCAATAATCTTCCAATATCTTCCTTGTGCACTACAATTTCCTGTAATCCTTGGCAATGCAATGTCCTATTTGGTTCTGTAAAATCTTCTTCTACAGTGAACACCATTTTGAAGCTCTCATTCATTATTTCATACATTTCCTTCTCTGTTTGGTATGTCTTCCCTCCTTTAATCATTTTTTTCTATTGTTTCCCTGTTCTTCATTTTGCCATTTATGAATTTGCAGAAAAGCTTGGGTTCATCTTTGCTTTTACTCCCCACATCTTTCTCAAAGTTTCTTTCTTCCTCTCTCCTTATTCTAATATAATAATTTTTTACATCCCTATACTGTCATCTGTTATTGTCATTTCTCTGCTTTATGAGTTTCTTCCAAGCTTTATCATTTGCCTTTTTCACCTCTGTGCATCTAGCATCGTACCATGTATTTTTTTTCTTAACTCTTTAAAAAGGTACGTATTTCTTTACTCCTTCATTATATTTCTGTAGGAATATTTCATATTTTCCTTGTATTGTCCTTTAGTACATGATGTTTCTCCATTCAATGTCAGCAAAAAAGTTCCTTAATTTTTCAAAATCTACTCTAGCATAATTTAATCTCTCTCCTTTGTAGTCATCTCTGTAACTTATCCCATCCTCCTCCTGTATTTCCAGCTCTAATCTTACATGATCACTTCTTCCCATCGGACTACGGTATTGTATGCTGGGAGGGGGCTCTGATTTCTTTGTGAATACTAGGTCAAGCAATGATGGTTTTTCTTCTCTCCTGTACCTGTTGACTCTTCCACCCATTGGTCCATTGTATTCACCACAGTCAACTGTAAAACCTCCTTGCTCCACTGTCCAACATTAGCCATGACCTCCATCTCTCTCCAGTTTATTTTTTTACAGTTAAAGTCTAATACTAAAAGTATTCTTCCATCTCTTCTCAACATATTATCTAAGCACTTAATCACCTCTCTTTGCATATCTTTATGTTCCTCAGTTCCCCATGTATTTGTCTTAAGTGGCACATATGTAACTATGATTTTCCTTTTCCTCAATTCATCCATTTTGATTGTTACTCCCATTACTTTCATCTTGCCCTCACCATATTTCACATCCTCCACACATAAATTATCACAAACCATTATTACCACTCCTCCTCCTTTACCCTTCCTGTCTCTTCTACAGCTACTATATCCCTCCTTAAAGTTAACATGGATTTCTGCTCTTAGTTTCGTTTCAACAATGCACATTACATCCACCTTTTCCTCTTTCAAATATCCAACACGCTGGATAACAACCTATCTGTATTAGTATGTCTCTCTTAATTTCTTGCCTTCTCCATGACCTCCTCCTTCCATAGATACCACTTCTCTAGTCTCCTATCAAGAACCGTCCAGTAGAAGTTATTTTTCTCGATCTCTGTCCTTTTCTCATTTTTTTCCTTAGCTTCATTTCTTAGTACTTTCTCTTTTTCCCTCCTCTAAGTTCATACCTCTTTTCATCCATATATTTTTAACTTCAGTACCATCAGCCAGTTTCCCTTTCCTTGTCATAATTTCCTCCACCGCCACCTGTGATCTCATTCTCACTTTCATTCCTACCCCCTTCACTAAATCTTCCCAACCCTATCCCTTCTCCACCTCCTGTTCCAGCTCCTGTGTGCTGTCCTGGACCTGTTTGATAATAGTTTTGGCCAATTCTCTCTCTTCATGCTCTCTCATGAACTTATTTGAATTTTCTTTTCTTCATCCCAAAAAATCATAAAACAATTCCTCTTATCCACTGTATCTCTCAGTAGATCTTCTTTCTCCATAATTACTTGTATAACACCTTCTATTGTTCTTCCCTGAAGTTGTCTCTTTACTATCTCTGAAAAATTTAACTTTCTCCTCTTCCTATGCTTGTTTCCATGCATTTTGTAGTTCCTTCTGCTTGTTTTCACTCAATCCACCTTCCATCTTGTCATCAATCCCATCCTGTACTTTGTCCTGTAAGCTCCTTAAGGAGTTTTCGTAGTCTTGACATGTAGCTTTTAGTACGTCATTTAGTTTCTTTATTTCCTGTATCTCCTCCTTTAAACCTTGATTGATTACACTGACTTCCTCACATTAAACTAATCTTAATCTCTCTGTGTTTTCTGTTATCAGTCTGTCCTGCTTGTCCATTAAACTTGACATCACTTCCTTAATGTACCTTAACCCTCTTTCCATGTTTATCAACCTCCTCATATTTCCTCTTTCATCTCTAAATCCATTAAAGTCTTTATCCATATTATCCTCAGTCAATCTCCTCAGTCCTACAGATGTTTCAATAAATCTCTATTTTCACACGATGTCATTTGTTTTGATGTCACATGTTTGGCTGCACCACTCACTTCCATTCCCTCTCCATTTTTAACGTCTATACGATCCAAAAACTTATTTATTATGGAGACAGGAGAACCCTATGGCCTCTACCCCCTTGTACATACGTCTAGGTCAGACTCCAATATCTGCTGTAAATTGTTCCCTGGGAGCTGTTCACCACGTCTTTACAGTGCGATGTGTGTGTGTGTGTATTTACCTATTTGTATTTACCTAGTTGTAGTTTCACAGGGCCTGGGCTTTATGCTCGTGTGGCCCTGTCTCCATATTTACACTTATCCAATTTTTCTTTAAAACTATGCACACTCGTTGCTGACACCACTTCTTCACTCAAACTGTTCCATGTCTCAACACATCTTTGAGGGAAACTATATTTTTTAACATCTCTCAGACATCTTCCCTTTCTCAGCTTTTTACTATGCGATCTTGTGCTTTGAATATCATATTCTTTTCTCATGATCAATTTCTCATTATCCACTTGGTCCATTCCATTGATCAATTTATAAACTTGTATCAGATCCCCTCTCTCCCTTCTTTGTTCCAGGGTTGGTAGATCCATAGCCTTTAGTCTCTCCTCATATATTATCCCTTCAAATTCTAGAACCATTTTTGTAGCCATTTTTTGTAGTCTCTCCAATTTCCTTATATGTTTCTTTTTATGAGGGGTCCACACTATTCCTGCATATTCCAATCTGGGCCTTATTATAGTACTTATGAATTTCTTCATCATTTCTTTGTCCATGTAGTGAAATGCTACTCCAATATTCCTTAGCAAATCATATGTCTCTCTGATAATTCTATCAATATAGCTTACTGGTTGATTGTTTTCTTCCATCATCACTCCCTTTTTTTACTTTCTCCAGTTCTACTCCATCTCCCATCTTATAGATTCGCACGGGTTGTCTTTCACTCTTTCCCATTTCCATAACATGGCTCTTGTCCAAATTGAATTCCATTTCTCACTTTTTACTCCATTCCCAGATCTTAATTAGGTCTTCCTGCAGTATTTCACAATCATCTTTTTGCTTTATAACTCTACACAATTTTGTATCGTCCGCAAACAGATTCATGTAGCTGTTCACTCCTTCTGGCATGTAGTTTATATATATGAGGAAAAGTATTGGGAACCACACTGATGATAATGGAATGGATGTTAACTTTTTTTTTTTTTTTTTCCTTTACTTTCTCCAGTTCTACTCCATCTCCCATCTTATAGATTCGCACGGGTTGTCTTTCACTCTTTCCCATTTCCATAACATGGCTCTTGTCCAAATTGAATTCCATTTCTCACTTTTTACTCCATTCCCAGATCTTAATTAGGTCTTCCTGCAGTATTTCACAATCATCTTTTTGCTTTATAACTCTACACAATTTTGTATCGTCCGCAAACAGATTCATGTAGCTGTTCACTCCTTCTGGCATGTAGTTTATATATATGAGGAAAAGTATTGGGAACCACACTGATGATAATGGAATGGATGTTAACTTTTTTTTTTTTCCTTACGTAGGGAAGAGGGCCAGCCAAGGGCAAACTTAAAAGAAGACAAGTTGTAGGAATTCGGAAATACAGATGCAGGGAGGGAGTTCCAGAGTTTACCAGTGAAAGGGATGAATGATTGAGCGTACTGGTTAACTTTTGCATTAGAGAGTTGGACAGAATAGGGATGAGAGGAAGAAGAAAGCCTTGTGCAGCGTGGCCACAGGAGGAGGGGAAGCACGCAGTTAGCAAGATCAGTAGAACAGTTACCATGAAAATAGCGATAAAATATAGAAAGGGATGCAACATTTCGGCGGTGAGAAAGAGACTGAAGACAGTTAGTCAGAGGAAGGGAGTTGATGAGACGAAGAGCTTTCGATTCCACCCTATCAAGCAAAGCTGTGTGACTGGAACCCCCCCAAACATGCGAAAAGTACTCCATACAGGGATGGATAAGGCCCTTATACAGAGTAAGCAGTTGGAGGGCGAGAAAACTGGTGGAGACGCCTCAGAACACCTAATTTCATAGAAGCTGTTTTAGCAAGAGATGAGATGTGAAGTTTCCAGTTAAGATTATGAGCAAAGGACAGACCGAGGATATTCATTGTGGAAGAGGGAGACAGTTGAGTGTCATTGAAGAAGAGGGGATAGTTGTCTGGAAGGTTGTGTCGAGTTGATAGATGGAGGAATTGAGTTTTTGAGGCATTGAAAACTACTAGATTTTCTCTGCCCCAATCGGAAATTTTAGAAATAAATAACAATATACATCAAAATGAGTTAGGGCTGATGCAAGTAACTGGAATGAATTCAATGCCATTTCTAACATAGATACAGAATCCATGTTCAGGAATACCACAATGGGAATCAGACCTATAAATGGTAACATTTTTCAAGTTTATAAATTAATCTGGCCTTTCATTAATTAGCCAAGTTTGTCACAAGGATGCTTATTGAGTGTAACATTAAATAATCAACCAAATAGCTAATTTTGTTTGTAAGACTATTAACAATGACCAAAGTCATAGATAAACTTTTATCATTAGTAGATGGTACCGTATGTAACCAACTCGCAATGTTTTCGTGTGCACTGTGATGAAGTTGTCTGAATGCAGCAGCACTGACGAGTGACGGGGTCATCATCATTTGACCCACCGGGGATGAGAGTCCAACCCTACATTGTGAGCAGATAAATGCTATTCCGGCACTCCCATACTCAGTTCTAGCCTGTACTACCTGCTCAAGAAGACAAATGGAGGTGGGATTACACCAAGCATCACACCAATCACATGATCAATAGCATTACCGTCCACCTGACCGTCACAAGTTGTACAGTTAGTAACTCCAATTTGACAGGTCGACCGAATCCAGCCACCCCGACCTCCGCCATCCCCGACAACACCCGCCCACCACCAACATCCCAACCCTTGTTTTTAGTCATGCAAAATGTGTAGAATACAGGCTAGTACCAGGACTGAAGCAGGCGATGCAGTGGTCAATCACAAGCGGCGGCCCATCCAAGTAGACAGACAGACAGACATGCAGGCCGGCAAGGAACAATGGCATGCAGACAAGCAGCTTAACTTCATCACACCACAAACACGCTTGTATCTCGGCTTTCACGGCACTTATAGGTTAATATTCGCTGTGCTAGTCAACCAGTAGGTAAGCAGCAGATCTACAAGCACAAAAGTACTTTTCACACGTGTACAGATATCACAGCGACGACAAACAGCGGAGGATAGCAGTAGCGCCACACGCCCATACGCCATGATGTCGGCGCGACTATAGTTCGAGAGTACGCCATTTTCCTTTCTTTTTTTTTTTTTTTTTTTCTTTTCTTTCTGTACATAACTGGGGCATCATAGTCAGTGTTTAATACAGTGTTTCCTCGTTTATTGCGGGGGATGTTTTCTGTAACCTCTCGCGAAAGGTGAAAATCCGCAAAGTAGGGACGCTATATATATACTTCGCTACATACGTAACATTTTAAACTTTTTAAATCTATTACCAATCCTTTCTGACACTGTATAAACCTTCTCCACACTCTCATCAACTGTTTCATCTACTGTATTACCCTTCCCCACACTCTTATAAACATTTTTGCAGGTCAACCATCAGCGTACAGTACTGTACATTGTCGTCGTTATTACACACCAACTTACCGTTTTACTTTACGTACAGTATTTGTAAGTGACGGCGCGGACCCCGTGATATAGCGAATAATCCGCAGAACGTGAGGCACGGGTGAGGCCGCGAAAGTCGAACAGCGAAATAGCGAGGGAACACTGTATGAACTTTAGAAATGTTTTCACACACACACACACACACACACACACATTATAATTGTTTATGTATTATGTCAGGGGACTAGGAACCCTCTAACCCTCGTATATTTCTGAGATAGTTTCTTCCTCTACTCTGAGAGCAGAGGTAGAGAGGCGTGAAAGCGTTCAAGTGAACCAGTGAACCCTGGCAAGCGGCAGTTGTCTGTCTTGCCTTTGCCACGGTCTGTTACAAGGATTCTCGAGAATCCTTGTATCAGACCAAGGAATATACAGATCTGTATATTCCTTGGTCTGATATGGGCAACCCACAAATGGGGCTGGTGTTGGATATATAGATAGATGTACTATGTTACTGTAGATATGTTTGACATGTTGATATACATGTGAACATGAATAAGTGTCATTACTGTCGCCACCGATTACGGTAATACGATAGCGAAATCTGTTTTCCAAAGGAAAAAAAAATATGCTTAGGTAGAGTAGAGGTGACAGTTTGCGTTAACATAAGCAGACAATATCAGCTACGAAACCTACTAGACTTGAATGCGACAACTAAAGTTTTATCAGTAGTGTAAAATTGTTTCTGCTATGATGGCGGGTAAATAAGGGCGTTTCACACCGGAGACGAGGCACACGACGCACGAGTCAGGCTGCCTTTGGTTGTTATGGTTATGTTCACACCAGATGCGATGCTAGGCGAGAGTCGAGACATTCCCTGCGGTGGAGGCTGGTTGACTTCACAAGTTGACAGTTCCTGCCGTGGAGGAGGAGGAGGATGAGGAGGAAGAGGAGTTAATAATGTTATCTTTAACTTTAAATAATAAGAGGAAAAGGATTTGGGTATATCAAGTAAATATGAAATGACTGGAATGTGTTGAATATCATCATCTTATTTAAGAGCTAGAAATGGATGAGGGAAATTTTGATAGTATTTCAGACTGACACCAGCTCAGTTCTCTTAAGTTCTATCATTCAATGAAGCAAGGCACCAACTACAGGAAATCCCTCAGTTCACAGTGAAGGACTGTGAGTGAATGAGGGAGAGTTGAGGATTCAGGTCAGTGCAATAAAAAAAAAAAAAGTATGCCTCTGGAGACGAAAGCACAAAGGCAGGAGTCCCAAAGGGCATGAGTCACCGGAGTAGGAGTTCCTTGTTTTGGCCTCGAGGAATTGAATTCGGCCACTTGTGATGCAGAAGGAAGAGATCAAAAGTTGCCGGGGTATAGGTGGGGAGAACTATGGTGCCAGAAGATGGCGAGTTAGGGGAAGTGGCTGGAGCAGCACTGGAGAAACTGCAGTCAGCTTCAGCTTGGAGTTGAGCACAACCTCAGGGTTGAAGGAACAGATCCCGAAATTTTCAAATCCCTTGAAAGTGATCTCTGGCATTGCTGTGATGTCCCAAGCTTTCTTCAGTATATGGGCAAACATGCATATGGTGATGCTTTCTCCAGTCTGGTACTAAAACTTTCTGATGGCTTCACTCCATGCTAGTTTAAGTGCCATGAAGAAAGCTAGATTCAATAGCTGTGGGAGATGACAAATGTGCACTTTTAGGCAGTAGAGGATGACACCATTCTCATTACACAGTGTGCTGATTGCCAGGGAGTGATGACTGGAATGGCTGTCCACAAACAGTACCAATGGTCAGTTTTCTCCAAATTTTGGAATGAAGATATCCCTAAAAAACCTAAGAAACACACTCTCAGTCATCCACCCATTTGGAGTTTTCTGGAAGAAAGCCTGTTCAAACTCTTCCACTGCATTAAAGCTAGGACCCCTGGTGTAGGGGAACATCAGCAGCAGTAGAAGGTACTGTCCCATGGCAGAGGAGCAGGCCAACACTGTCACATGCTGTAGTGTGCCACTTGTGATGAAGTAGATGTGTTTTCCTCCTGTCGTGCTGATTTTTTTTTTTTTTTTTTTTCTATGGATCTCTTCCATCAACAGTAAAGATTCAGTCAGGAGAGATAAACAAAGTTGATCAATGGTGTCCAAGTAATACTGTATTTCATTCACTGAAACTATTCATCTAAAGCATCCTTTTTCATGACTGCTCTCTCATGGCTAAGTGCTTGTCCCATTCTTTCTCTTATCTCTGGATGGCTCTTGAAAAAGGCTTGCATCCAATCTTTTCCAGGGCAGTTGTCTCTGAAGCCAGTCTTTGCCCCCCTAGAATCAATGATGGTCTTCACCACGTCCTTCATGTCGTCTTTAGTTTGCTCAAAACCTCAACTAGCCAGTCTACCATCTTCTCCTTTGACAGCATTTTTTTGGAAGCAGCTTCTGCCCCTAATCTTGTCCTTAAGTATGGCATAGGCCATAGGGGATCCCAAAAGCTTTGGAGGCACTATTCCAGGACATCTGTTGGGACCTCACCAGCTCCACAGCTCTCTCCATTTGCTCCTGCATGTAGCTTTTGATTGATGCCATTTCAGCAAAGTCTGTTGAAAAAGAACAGAACAAGAATGCACTTTGACATGCATGCTCAAACATAATACTTCCTCTTCTTTCTTTTTTTTCTCCAAAATCATTAATCATTTCTATAATTTTCTGCTTTTCAAGTCAAAACTGCCTGTATGTAACAACTCGTTTATGCTTTTCACAATAACATTAAACATACTGAAAATGCAGATAGTCTAGAAAAAGAAGACAAAAACAAAGTAAGTACACTAACCTGGTAATGCCCTACCCTGATTTGCACACTACAGGGTATTTCATGGTGGATTTAGGTACTATGCATGCAATTCCTCATTTGTTGAGACTAGACATGTTTATCCTCAACAGTCATGCATAATAACAATGAATTCATTGACAAGTTATGTTAGTTTTTTATCAAAATTGATGGCAGTGAGTAACACTGGCATTCATGTGTGCTATCGAAACAGTTAGCAGAACTCAACTTACAGTATCTCAGTTATAGTTGAAGACACACTGCTTAATTCTCTCTAGCACCCAGAAAACAGTGCAAAGGTACTGGTGGGAAAATTTTAACTTTGCCTCGTCATTTTCACTCTCTGTTTATGTGTTATGCGACTTAACATGGGACTTAATGCACAAGCCCAACTGGCACACAGATCCTCCAGTACTCTAGTTCCATGGGCTACTTGACAGCTCAATACCCCTTGCTGTCTTAACTTGTCCATCACCTTCTCCATTTCCTGGTGGCAAGCTGGTGGTATTCTATGATGAGCTTGCTCCACTATGCAGTGACTCTCGTATAGTGATGCAGTGCTTTCCCAGGTCCATACATCCTATGTCCACGTCTCTGGTGGAAAAGACATTAATTCTCCATTAGAGGTTTCCCCTTCAGGCACTGGAAACTTCTGGCAAACAGGTAGAGCAGATTGTCAGGCAGCTCATCACGAGGCTTCATCACGCACGACTTTGTGGCTCCTGGTCAACAGTCCTGCAACCACTCCTTCTTTTACCTTCTTTGGCCAATGGAAGAAGTTTGCCATGATGACAGGCACTTTCCTGCAGGATCAACCAAATATTTGCCTTCCAGTACTCTCTCTTCCATTGAGCATCATCTCCTATACTCTGACATTCCCAGGCTGGCTTGGAAGGTGCTCTTAACTTCACAGAGTAGCAACATCATCAACTTTTTGGGGATGACAGTAGTGTGCTTGGCCACGACCGGCAAACCATTCTTGTCCACCATCCTTAGCAGCAACTTTCTTCCTTGGCAGCCAACTGTTGTGCATGGAAATCCAACTCACACATGTGGGAGACAAGATAATCCATACCTAGGATGCAAGGGATCCTCTATGTTAGCCACATACGTGGAGAGAGACTCCTCCTTTCCCACGAGCTGGAACTTCATGTCCACTGGACCTCTGAGTTCTGCAGTATCCAGTGACTTCCCATAGGCAATGTGATGCTATTGGGAGTTGCCAATGACTGACCACATCTGGCCACACCAGTGTCCTCTCCAATCCCATGTCAACAACCACAGGGTAGAACACTCCATCGATGTTCTCTTCTACCTGGCAAGTGATAATGGTTGCCTTCATGCACGATGTTGTCTTTGGGGTGTGTACGAGACAGGCTGGTTATTGCCCCCATACACCAGCCATGTTTAGTTTTCCTGATGGAAGGCCAGTTTCTTCTGTGGTTGTGCCTCCTTTTAGCACTCCTGCCAGTGCCCACTTCTCCCAACAGTTCTAGCACTCTGCTTCTCCTCTGGGCTTTTTTCTCATATCTTGTTCCCTTTTCTCTTGCAGTAATAGCCTCCTTCTTTTGTAGTACTATCTTCTCATAGCACTAGCATGCTCCTTTGAATTTGTCTGCCTCACTAACTGCACCATTTTGTGGCTTGAAGCTAGAGCTTGAGTTGTCCCTGTAACAGACTGGTTCTCACCAAGGATTCAAACTCCATTGCATTAGCCAGAGCTTCTTACAGGGATAATGGTTTAGCCTCCTTTACTTGTATCTGTAGGTGGCAGCTGTCCAAAGCGTCAATGAACTAGTTGTGTAGCAGTACCGTCATTAAGTCAAGGTTGGCCCCTGGGTAAGCCTTATGCACCATGCCCTCCAGGTCTTGATCTATCTCCTACAGGGACTTAACACACCTCCTTGTGTGGGTTCAGAATCTTGCCCTGAAGATTTCATTCTGCTGCTCCAATGCTTGTGCCAGCCTATAGTAGCTGCCTCTCACCTTGCCATCAAGCTGTGCAAGAACCTCCAACACCACACCCTTGAGACTGGTTGCCAACTGTATTACACTCTCCTCATCATCCCATCCATTCCAACCTACCAACATATCAAACTGTGCTCTATAGGCTTCCCAGAAAAACTTACTGTCAAACTCTTGGGGCTTCTTCCTAACTGGTATGCCCACATGACATGGCACTAGCACTGACAGATCTTTTGGTATGGTTAAACTCAGGTGCATCTGGACACAAGCTACTTCCATCACTCTTAACACACTTAGCTGGGACACAATTATATTCCATAAGCACTGTTTTCAAGGGCTTACACTCTGTCACTTACAGCACTCACCTAATCATCCAGCTGTTGACTAAATCTTGCCTTTTCTTCCTTCATCCTTGACTGTTCTTCATTCATTCTTGCCTGTTCTTCCTTCATTCCTGCCTATTCTTCATTCATTCTTGGTTGTTCTTCCTTTATTCTCTTCTGCTCTTCCTCCATTTCCATCTGGTGTTAATCCGTTTTCATAGCCATTTTCATCACTCCTTGGTGGAGTGACTCACTTTCTTGTCTTACATCTTGCATCTGTTTCTGTGGCCTCACTCATAGTTCCTCCTGCTGTTCTCTGTGTTGTTCTTTTATTTTTGGCTGTGTTCTCTGCAGCTGATTGTTCAGTTCTTGTTGTGTTGTCTCCACCTGATTCTTCAGTGTCCTCTCCTGGTTTTCGTTTTGTTTCTGTAATTGTTACTTCAGTTCTTGTTGTTTGCAGCTGATTCTTCAGTTCTTCTTTCTGCGATCTCAGTGTCTTCATGGTGACGGAAATGTGTGTGTTCTTCACAGGGTTCATGTACTGCATTGTTTCTTGTCCAAGTGAGCTGGATACAACAGCAGTAAGGCTAACACTAGGCTTCTCTGCCACTCTGCTACTAACTCTTCTTCTATACAATATCTGTTACAACCAGATAATTCTACCATATTACAAAATCTCCTCGATCATCTTTGTCACATAACATTAGAGCCACAATACAAGAGTACAACATTAACTCATACTGAAACAATGATAGCTTGGCTTCCACCCACTCACTGTAGGAGCTGTGGCTAACTCTGTTCCCCACAGCAGATGACGCAATGCCACACGAGACATTCTGAGATATTTCTAGACAATTCCCAGCACAACAATATGGTTAACCACAGTAGAGAACACAGAATGAGTAATATTAGAGAGCAGACTGAGAATCACATGCAACCATCCCACTAAGGCCACCCTGATACAAAAGATTGACCGTATCCAAGATGCTACACAGCTCATAAAAGACAGAAAAGGAGGTGGCTGAAAGTCTCCTCTCCATACAGTCTCTACAAATAGAATCCACATTGAGCAAGAAGGCAAATCCTCCCTGAGTACTAAGAATCTATCGGTGTAGAGGAAGCAGGTTACAAGGAGGGAAGATAGTGGCAATTGTTTTTAGTGGTAGGTGCCATTGTAGAGCAGGAAGCAATGCAGTTGAGGTGGACATAAAGTGGATGCTAGGGAGAAGCAGCAGTCATGGCTGAGGACAAAGAACATATTTTTCCATAGGACTGACTGACCTAGAGTAAGATGGAGGGTGATTGTATTGATCAAGAGTCTTCCACTACCCTACTGAAGTGCAGAGGTGATGATATTGAGTGGCGGCACAAGTAACCTGTGAGTTGTGGTGCGAGCTTGAGAAAATTAAGACACTTCGCAGCAAGATTAGCACATTACAAGTCTGTTAGAGTCCTTTGTCAATGTAGTATTCTCACAACTGAGTTTGCAGACTGGAACTCATGAACACAGACGTCTGAAAGTTAATTTCTTTCGCCTTACAGCAAACTGTTCTTTTTACAAAAGCTTGTTTGTCAAAGATGCAAAATCACAACTGCTTAGCTTTTCATTCTTTACCTCTCCATAGTTAGGTTAAATAGACTAGTGTGTGGAAAGACAGAACAACTAGATATCTCCACTCCTTACCACATGAGAGGGATAAATAAAGTCCCACCTTAGTAGTCCGTTCATAGCTAGCAGGGCAACTGATGGCTTCCATACACTTAATGAACCCCATCAGTGTATCAAGATAGATATATCTAGTTAGGCAATAAATCTGGAATGACCAAAGTTGTCTGACAGTTAAAGATTGTCATGCACATATTTTTGTTACAGGCAGAAGTTATGGTCAAAGAAAGAAGTCTATCAAGTTTTGTATCTAAATTACATGAAAATAATCTTGAAGATAAAAGAACATAAACACTCATGGGAACTGCATATATAAAATGAAATGATCTAACCAAGTACTGACTAGGTGTCAACTATGAGATCACTCTTCAAATGTCCATTACAATAAGTATTATAATATGTAAAGTGGGAATACTGAAACCAAGCCGTGATCATAAAGTTTATGAAATTAATCAGACCAGTCATTTTCAAATAAATGAAATCTGGTCTTCCGTTTCTTATAAAAGCAACACAATTAATATGTATATATGACTGTTACAGTTAGGTAAAACATCACTGATACTGAGGGAAAGCAAAGACAAGGAATAAGATAAAGGTATGAAATCATCTTTAGGACCATCTCTTCCTATCATTTATAACAAAAAGGTTATAATTGAAGACTGGAATTTAACAAATAAAATTTGTTTAAACATCTAGAAAAAAAAAGCCTTTTTTTTTTTTAATCTGAATTTCAAATTCACTGTAAAATTAAACAAAATTTAGTTATTTCTATTCTCTTAATTCATCAGTTCCCTTTAAACATGAAGTTTGTTGAGTAAATTTTACAGGCAGAGTATCTGATAACATTTACAAGCGAAGAGCAAAGTATATGCATAATGAGCCAATAAATATTTCCCTACACTAAAGAGAGAAGAAGATTTTCCCAACAATATCAGTACCGAGGTTTCCATTACCCACTGATATAGCGATAGCTATGTCTCATGTAAATAAGAAAATAAATTTCCTTCCCCCAAATGTCACAGCCAGAATGCTTCAAGCATACACCAGTATACAAAACACTTAAATAGGAAAATCTATACCTGCATCAGAGTTCTTACTGAATATTTTAGCTGCTGAAAATGACATGCTCCTTTGAATATTTGTATGTATCTCTTGAAACACTTATCAATTATTTGTTTGACTTTTTTGTTCGAAAATAGAGTTCAACAGACTTGTTCAAGCTACCCTAACAAGTCAATATGTAGTGTTTCCTTACTTCTCTAGTACCATTACTAATAACACCCAATTTTCAGTGTAACATTCTAAAATTGCAGTTTAAGTAAAAGTATAAAAAAAAATAAATAAAAAATATATAAATCTTATATGTAACTTATATTGAAATATTCCTATCAAGTTAGTTACATACATACAGAAATGAAACCTCAACATTCAGAACTCTACAGTCTAAAAACTTCTTCCCTTTTACAGTATTTCAAATTTTTTATCATACAAATTAGGATTTTCTTAAGAGTAACAAAATGTAACCTGATAAAAAGCTGCAAAATGTTTATTGAACAATGTTTAAAGTTTTGGAAATGTCAATTAAGTAAGGACAGCAAGAACTTTACATATTTTACATCATATGAATTCTCAAGTATTATTAAAGTAATGAACTGCAATGAAGAACTATTAGAAAAATACTAATTACAATTTCTGTACTCTTATACACAAATGAGAAATGCAGAAACATATAAATTAATTTACATCATCTTTATATGATAATCCATCTAAGTAAGGTTAGAATATAAATTAAGATAAATGAAAAGACCCTAAATATTTGTAGCTTTCTGTACAAAGCAACCATGAGATAAGCTGCCTTGGTTTGAAGACATATTATACAGTGAGACTAGAGGAATGCTTTCACCACATATTGAGTGAGAGTGAAAGCTTGTCAGTTCTGTATTATTGAAGTTACCAGTCTGCGATGTTACATCTTACTCAAAACAGTGACAACAACAACTTTGCATGACTCTATATTGTATTTAGAAGCAAGGATTGAAGTCAATACTTTTCAAATGGTAAAAAGCCTAGTGTGTGTGTGTGTGTGTGTGTGTGTGTGTGTGTGTGTGTGTGTGTGTGTGTGTGTGTGTGTGTGTGTGTGTGTGTGTGTGTGTGTGTGTGTGTGTGTGTGAGAAGGATGCTTGTTTGAAGTAAACATAATGACTTGGTATTTAAATGAATTCGAACACAAGCATTTTTCCCCAAATAAATAAACATGTTGAACAGCAGGAGGAATGGCAACTGCAATTGCTTCTTAAAGATAATTTTTAAGGAAAATATATGATCTCAGATCACTTTTTTTGATGGCTGACTTTCATAATAAATATTGCCTAATAACACAGGAATAAAAACATGATTATTAATGAACTTACATTTTGTAAATATTCTTAACAATTTTTTTCGGTACACATTAAAATAATAATAAAGTTACTTGATGGTGATATCATGTTTGTTACAAACATCCCCATGAAATTCTTGTGACATCATTATGATTAGCTACATGTTCCTTCAGAGAGAAAAGGATTTTAAGATCAATATGTTCATCTTTACAATTTTGTCTGAAATTAATTTACTAAAATGTTAAAATTATACATAAATGACATAAGGGTTGTAGTTCTTAGTGTATGAAGGTATCAGAAACAATACCACGTTGGGTCATAAACAACAGAAATCTCATTATATTGCCTAAAAAAATATATATACATACATCAATAAGGTATGAGGTCTACCAAATTACCTCTAGGTTGAGTCATGTGTTCAGGAAAAAATTGAGTTAACTGATCAAACAACATTGACCGGGCCGTATGCCTCCAACCGAGATCTGTGGTGGTTGGTGTAGCGCTGCTGTCATCATCAGGAAAGGCCTGAACGTATCCAATTGACATATCATCTTGAGGCTGAAAGAGCGTTGTGGCCAGAGCCTGAAAATCCTGCACTTGATGAGGATCATTGTGATCAACAGCACTGTGAAGCCTGGTCTGGAGATACTTCAGGGCCATTACAGAGTTCTCTCGTGCTAGTTCACTAAACCTGAAAGATTGACACATAGTTAAGAGCTATTCACAGCAGCTTTTTTTCTTAATTCATGTCATGTCTTTTTCTACTAAGATGCATATAGAACAAGGGTTCTCTACCTGGGGTTTGCAACCCAAAATAGGTCACAAGATTTCCTTAGGTACTTAGATGGCTGATCTAATAATATCCTTTGCAGTAATATTGCATAAATCAGTCACTAAATTAACATTCCGTTCACTGTCAGATTACTGGGGCTTCACGTGGATGGTCTTATAACTCAGGCGGTTCTTAACGAGAAAACGGTTGAGAACCCCTGATATAGAGAATATCTTGTATCAAGGTAAAATTATTTGAATATCACACGAAATCCTGTATACAAGAGGACTAAACACATCAAATTCTACAAATAAGGAATATGTTAGACATTATTATATAATTTTGCAGACTTACAGATTACAAGGCACTAGTGGATCCCAAGAACTGTCTTTTTCTGTATCTTACTCAATTCTAGATATTACACAAAAATCTTCTTAAGTATCCCTTTCTTGTTGTTCCTCTCTAATACTTTTGTTATGAAACAGCGAGACGTTGACCTAAAGGGATAGAATAGTTACGTAATGAATCAATACATTATCAATAATACATTCTGTATTCTATGAAAATACCATTTTCCCTTACTAGATCTAACCTTTATCCCTGCATACTAAGTGACATTCAATAAACCCTCTCACCCCGAGGCAGCGTCATGAATGAGCATGTTGTATCCGGGGCTTGCAGTCACACAAAATCTTAAACACTGTTACTGTATCTAATAATAATTCCTTCATTAAATTTAACCAAATCGTAGTCAAGTACCATAAATGGAAATATGCACAATGAAATCAATGTGTTTTCATGCCAATAAAACATTTCACCAATATGAACCTTTCTTGATAATGAAACCATTCAAACAACATGCACTTATGTCATTTTATTCTTCTGTGAAGGCTTTGGTCCTCAAAGAAGAGATCTTCCTCAGAGAAGGAGTGAGAGAGAGAGTCCTCCTTGGAGGAGAAAAAGCTCTCAAGTAGTAGAAGGGTAGAAGAGGTAGAATTGGTTGATGAAGATGGCAAAACTTATTTGCTCTCTTTCTCTCTCTCTCTTAGCCTAACTTATCAATGCCTCTCCTCCCTTTGTGTTATTCACCACCAAGGTCCCCAGCTGGTCACCCAGACAGCCTTTCACCTAAAGAAAGACCTCAGAGCTCATACTGACCGATCTTCAGGTAGGCTGAGACCATACCACACTCAAAACATCGTGACAGCGAAGCTACAACTCCTCGAGTTATATCACATACCTACTTGCTGTTAGGTGAACAACGGCTACACATTAAGAGGCTAGCCCATTTGCCTCACCACTCCTGGGACTTGAACCTGGGCCCTCTCAGTTGTGAGCTGAGTGTGCTAACCACTAAACTACACAGTGTGTGTATTTATCTAGTTGTATTTACCTGTTTGTAATTTTACAGGGCCTGGGCCTTATGCTCGTGTGGCCCCGTCTCCATATCTACTTATCCAATTTTTCTTTAAAGCTATGCACACTCTTTGCTGACACCACTTCCTCACTCAAACTGTTCCAAGTCTCAACACATCTTTGCGGGAAACTATATTTTTTAACGTCTCTCAGACATCTTCCCTTCCTCAGTTTTTTACTATGCGATCTTGTGCTTTGAATGTCACATTCTTCTCTCAGGATCAGTTTTTCATTATCCACTTGATCCATTCTGTTAATCAATTTATAAACTTGTATCAGATCCCCTCTCTCCCTTCTCTGTTCCAGGGTTGGTAGATCCATAGCCTTTAGTCTCTCCTCATATGTCATGCCTTCAAATTCTGGAACCATTCTTGTAGCCATTTTTTGTCGTCTCCAACTTCCTTATATGTTTCTTTTTATGGGGGACCCACACAACTCCTGCATATTCCAATCTGGGTCTTATTATAGTATTTATCAATTTCTTCATCATTTCTTTGTCCATGTAGTGAAATGCTAATCCAATATTCCTTAGCAAATTATATGTCTCTGAAAACCCTATCAATATGGCTTACTGGTTGATTGTTTTCTTCCATCGTAACTCCCAAGTCCTTTTCCTTTTTTATTTTCTCTAGTTCTACTCCATCTCCCACCTTACAGATTCCCACTGGTCATCTTTCACTCTTTCCCATTTCCATGATATGGCTTTTGTCCACATTCAATTCCATGTCCCACTTTGTACTCCATTTCCAGATCTTATTTAGGTCTTCCTGCAGTATTTCACAATCCTCTTTTTGCTTTATAACTCTGCACAGTTTTGCATCATCCGCAAACAGATTTATGTAGCTGTTCACTCCCTCTGGCATGTCGTTTATATATATGAGAAAAAGTATTGGCACCAATACTGACCCCTGTGGCACTCCGCTTTCTACTGCTCTCCACTTGGACTTCATATCTTTAACTACTGTTCTTATTTCTCTGCACCTCAAATAATTTTCCATCCATCTCAATGTGCTTCCTTTTAAGCCACTCTTCTCCTCTAACTTCCACAGTAATCTTTCAAGTGGCACTTTATCAAATGCCTTTTTTAAATCCAAATAAATACAGTCAATCCATCCCTCTCTCTCTTGTACTCTATCAAGTTTTCTAGAGTAGAAACTCAATAAATTTGTTACACACGACCGACCTTTTCTAAAACCAAATTGGCTATTTGATAATAATTTGTTGTCTTCAAGAAACTCGATCTATTGTTTCTTTATTACTCTTTCACACATCTTACATATTACACTAGTTAGTGATACCAGTCTATAATTTTTAGGTTCTTCCTTCCTTCCTTTCTTATATATGGGAACCACCTCAGCTCTTTTCCATTCTACTGGTACTGTTCCATTTTCTATTGAGCATTTTATGATATGTGTGTGTGTGTGTGTGTGTGTGTGTGTGTGTGTGTGTGTGTGTGTGTGTGTGTGTGTGTGTGTGTGTGTGTAATTCACCATGGTCGTCTGCTGGTCACCCAGCCAGTCTTTCCCATTACGGAGCGAGTTCAGAGCTCATAGACCAATCTTCGGATAGGACTGAGACCACAACACACTCCACACACCGGAAAAGCGAGGCCACAACCCCTCGAGTTACCGTATTTTATGGCTTACAAGACGCACTTTTTTTCCTAAAAAATACCCTGAAAAATACTAGTGCATCTTCTAAGATGAATGTTGTATTGTAAGGCAGCATCCAACCTCAAGAGAGCTTGGACACTTGACAGATAGCGATCTGGATTTGTATGTTGAGTCATCACATTATGATGTTAGCTTAAGTACCATTTAATTTAGCCTTTTATATTATGTAAACTCAGTACTTAGGTGTTACAAATATTTCCAATACCATAATCCTTCCTGCAGCCTACTCAGCGTGTGGAGAAAACAGGCCGCTCCCTTGTCTCATTGCAACACACAAATACATGCACACGAACGCACACACATCATGCCAGGTGCCTTTATACCTCACTCATTCAAGCAAGAGTCAAAACTCCACTTGTGAATTGTATTCACATTGATAAAGCCTATGAAGCACGACTGCAAAATAAAATAAATACAAACTGCAGCACTGACGTGTTTGGTTTCGGCGATCGGACAAGTAATTCTGTAATGTAAACAACAGGTCCAAAACATGCCGTCGCCCACCACAAAAACAAGAAGAGATGGACTGTTTCACTGTGTATATGTATTTACCTATGGTGTTTTTATTTACATAGTTTTAAATTTGTGGTGAGTGCTCCAGCAAATTTGTAATGAGTGGTGAAACAATAGTGTCTTGCAGGCTCCTTGCTTCTTATGTTTTTGTGTTCAGTGGTCGGGTATATGGTGAATGCGTTCTTGTATGAGAATTACTTTTTTTTCTTAGAAATTTCTTTCAAATATTAGGGTGCGTGTTCCAAGATGCAGCGTCTTGCAAGCCGTAAAATACGGTACATCTCGTACCTATTTACTGCTAGGTGAACAGGGGCTACACATTAAGAGGCTTGCCCATCTGCCTCGCCGCGCCAGGATTCAACCCGCCCTCTCGATTGTGTCGTGTGTGTGTGTGTGTGTGTGTGTGTGTGTGTGTGTGTGTGTGTGTGTGTGTGTGTGTGTGTGTGTGTGTGTGTGTGTGTGTGTGTGTGTGTGTGTGTGTGTTTCACTGTTTGATCTGCTGCAGTCTCTGACGAGACAGCCAGACGTTACCCTACGGAACGAGCTCAGAGCTCATTATTTCCAATCTTCGGATAGGCCTGAGGCCAGGCACACACACACACCGGGACAACAAGGTCACAACTCCTCGATTTACATCCTGCACCTACTCACTGCTAGGTGAACAGGGCTACATCGAAAGGAAACACACCCAAATATTTCCACCCGGCCGGGGAATCGAACCCGTCCTCTGGCTTGTGAAGCCAGCGCCTAACCACTGAGCTACCGGTGTGTGTGTGTGTGTGTGTGTGTGTGTGTGTGTGTGTGTGTGTGTGTGTGTGTGTGTGTGTGTGTGTGTGTGTGTGTGTGTGTGTGTATTTACCTAGTTGTAGTTTTACAGGGCCTGGGCTTTATGCTCGTGTGGCCCCGCCTCCATATCTACACTTATCCAATCTTACTTTAAAAGTGTGCACACTCGTTGCAGACACTACTTCTTCATCTAAACTGTTCCACATCTCAATACATCTCATGGAAACTATATTTTTAATATCTCTCAGACATCTTCCTTTCTCAGCTTTTTACTATGCGATCTTGTGCTTCGGATGTCATATTCTTCTCTCAGGATCAGTTTCTCATTATCCACTTGGTCCATTCCATTGATCAATTTATAAACTTGTATCAGGTCTCCTCTCTCCTTCTTTGTTCCAGGGTTGGTAGATCCATAGCCTTTAGTCTCTCCTCATATGTCATCCCTTCAAATTCTGGAACCATTCTTGTAGCCATTTTTGTAGCCTCTCAATTTCCTTATGTGTTTCTTTTATGAGGGGTCCACACTACTCCTGCATATTCCAATCTGGGTCTTATTATAGTATTTATCAATTTCTTCATCATTTCTTTGTCCATGTAGTGAAATGCTACTCCAATATTCCTTAGCAAATTATATGTTTCTCTAAAAATTCTATCAATATGGCTTACTGGTTGATTGTTTTCTTCCATCGTCACTCCTAAGTCCTTTTCCTTTTTACTTTCTCCAGTTCTACTCCATCTCCCATCTTATAGATTCCCACAGGTCGTCTTTCACTCTTTCCCATTTCCATGACATGGCTTTTGTTCACATTGAATTCCATTTCCCACTTCTTACTCCATTCCCAGATCTTATTTAGGTCTTCTTGCAGTATTTCACAATCCTCCTTTTGCTTTATAACTCTGCACAGTTTCGTATCATCCGCAAACAAATTTATGTAGCTGTTCACTCCTTCTGGCATGTCGTTAATATAAATGAGGAAAAGTATTGGTGCCAATACTGACCCCTGTGGCACTCCGCTTTCTACTGCTCTCCACTTGACTTCATATCTTTAACTACCGTCCTTATTTCTCTCCCTCCTCAAATAATTTTCTATCCATCTCAATGTGCTTCCTTTTAGGCCACCCTTCTCCTCTAACTTCCACAGTAATCTTGCATGTGGCACTTTGTCAAACGCCTTTTTAAATCCAAATAAATGCAGTCAACCCATCCTCTCTCTCTTGTACTCTATCAACTATTCTAGAATAGAAACTCAATAAATTAGTTACACAAGACCGTCCTTTTCTAAAACCAAATTGGCTATTTGATATTAATTTGTTGTGTGTGTGTGTGTGTGTGTGTGTGTGTGTGTGTGTGTGTGTGTGTATTTACCTAATTGTATTTACCTAATTGTAACATACGGAAAAGAGCTATGCTCGTGTTGTCCCGCTCCATATCTATTAATGTCCAGCTTTTTCTTAAAATCATGAATATTCCTTGCGCTGACCACTTCCACGCCTAAACTATTCCATGCTTCCACCCTTCTATGAGGGAAGCTATATTTTTCACATCTCCTATAAGTGGCCATTTTAGTTTTTTCCCATGCCCTCTCGACATTCTTCCATTCCACATACACAGATCTTCCCTATCCATTTTTTCCATGCCAATCATCACTCTGTATATTGCTATCAGGTCTCCCTTTCTTCTGTTTTCCAGGGTTGGAAGTTGCATTCTTTTCAGTCTGTCTTCATAAGTCAAATCTCTTAAGTCAGGCACCATTTTGTTGCAGCCCTCTGTACTTTCTCTAGTTTCCTTATGTGTTTCTTTAAGTTCGAGCCCACTGTATTGTTGCATATTCAAGCCTCGGTCTTATCATTGCAGTAATTATTTTCTTCATCATTTCTTCATCTAGATATACGAACGCCACTCTTATGTTCCTCAATAAGTTCAATACTTCTCCAATTATTTTGTTTATATGTCTCTGGCGATAGGTCATTGGTAATTGTCACCCCAAGGTCTTTTTCTTCATGACTGGTTTTATGTCTTCATTTCCTATCTTGTACATACTCCTGATTCTTCTTTCACTCTTGCCAAACTCTATTTTCTTGCATTTTGTCGTGTTGAACTCCATTTGCCATGTACAGCTCCATTTCCATATTCTGTCCAAGTCTTCCTGGAGTAGTTCGCAATCTTTGTCACATCTCACTTTTCGTAACAATTTTGCATCGCCTGCAAATAGGCTCACATAACTGGACACCCCATCCACCATGTCATTTATGTAGACTGCGAACATTACTGGTGCCAACACTGATCCCTGTGGAACTCCACTCTCCACCAATCCCCATTCTGATGGTCTGTCCTTAATTATTGTTCTCATTTCTCTTCCTACCAAAAGTCTTCCATCCATTTTAGTAAACTGCCATGCACTCCTCCTACCATTTCAAGTTTCCAGATCAGTCTCTGGTGTGGTACCTTATCAAAGGCCTTTTTAAATCCAGATATATTCCATCAGCCCAACCATCTCTTTCCTGTATTACATCTATCACCCTCGAATAGTAACATATCAGGTTTGTCGTGCATGAACGCCTTTTCCTAAAACCAAATTGACACTCACAAAGTATGTCATTTTTCTCCAAGAAGTCTGTCCATCTAGTCTTCACCACCCTCTCACACATCTTAGCTACCACACTTGTAAGTGACACTGGTCTATAGTTCAATGGGTCTCTTGTTACCTGATTTATAGATTGGGACAATGTTAGCTCTTTTCCAGTCTTGGGGCACTACACCTTCCCTTAATGAGGCATCAATTACTTCACAAACTTTTTCTGCCAATTGCTCCCTGCATTCTCTTAAAATCCATCCTGATACCCCATCAGGTCCCACAGCTTTTCTCACTTCTAAACTCCCCATCATGTTCTTGATCTCCTCCACAGTTACTTGAAACTCCTTCATAATCCCTTTCTGTTCCATTACCAGTGGTTTGTCAAAAGCAGTCTCCTTTGTGAATACCTTCCGAAAGCATCCATTCATAGCCTCTGCCATTTCCTGGGATCTTCACTGTATACTCCATTTACTTCTAAACTTTCAATACTTTCTATTTTTGATGTTGTTGTTCACATGTCTGTAAAAAGCCTTGGTTGGTCTTTACATTTATCAATTATATCCTTTTCTTGTTTCTTTCTTTCTTCTCTTCTAATCAACACATATTCATTTCTTGCTCTTTTGTAACTTTCCCACTGCTTAATCCGTCTTTTCCTTCTCCACCTCTTCCATGCATCCTCTTTTCTTGTTCTAGCCTTTTCACATCTATCGTTAAACCAGTCCTGCTTTCCAACTTTTCTATGTTGTCTTATTGGTACAAATTTTTTCTCACCTTCTTTGTATATTTTTATAAATTCCTTCCACTTTTCATTTGCTCCTTAGCACTCTTGAATTTCATCCAATTTGTCTCTTGAAAGAATTTCTTTAGGTTTCCAAAATCTGTCTTGGCATAATTCCATCTTCCCACTTTATATTCTTCATTTCTTCTAGATTTCTTCGTCTATCACCTTGAACTCCAAAACTGCATGATCACTCTTGCTAAAGGGCACTCCACCCTCATCTCCTCAATGACCATTGGCTCTGTACTAAAGACCAAGTCCAGTCTTGACGATGCTCCTCTCCTCCAAACCTAGTATCTTCTTTGACCCACTGAGTTAACACATTTTCCATTGCCAGTGTCAATAGTGTATTTCCCATGTTGTCTCTGATCCTTCCATTGACCAGTCCTCCCAACACACCTCTTTACAATTAAAATCTCCCATCATTATAGTTCGTTCACAGCCACCCAACATTTCTTCCAGACATGTTCCTGTATCACTTATCATTTCTTCATATTCCTGTACTGACCATGCATTTGTCTTAGGTGGTACGTACACCACTATGTAGTGCCTCTTTTTCCTTCATTAGTTTCTGCTCTGATCTTTAGCACTTCTGCCTTTCCCATACCTTTTTTCACTTGATCCACCTTTATATCTTTTTTAACCAGCAACATCACTCCTCCTCCCATCTTACCTACTCTATTTCTTTTCCAAACGTTATATTTCCTTCTCCAACCTTCATCAGGTCTTCTCCTCTCTCAGTTTTGTTTCAGTAAGACCCACAATATCTGGGTTCTTGTCCTCAAGTAATCGTTGAGTTCTAAAATCCCGATATCACTCCATTTATGTTGGAATACATTACATTTCGCTCATATGTAAGTTTCTTTAGTGACTTATATTTACATCTGGACATGAAGAATAATATATAACAATTACATTTGTCAAGCAGATGGGAGTGCATGGTGACCAGAATGTAAATATACATATCCTGGGTTGAGAGGGTTAAAAGAACATGTGAAAATAACTACACTTAAGAATAAATTCAAAGCTTTAAAAATGTGATAACTTGTTTCTAGCAAATACTAGCAATTGGTATAAAGACACATCCAAGCTAGATCCAACCCCATCCCCACCTGTGTTTTCTGATGAGGAGCACACAAGTTTGATATAACTGCTGGGTTGATGGCCGACACAGGCGCAGGGACCAAAAATCATCCAACCTCATCTTAGGCAAGGAGGCTTTGCCTGGATTCCCACCAAACAGATAATGGACCTGACAAAGTTCATAAACAAGGTAAGTGTCTTGTCTCTATAGATGCTACACTTCTACATAAGATATATCATACTCACTTTATGAAGGAATATCAAAAGACAAGGAGACTGTTAGACTGATGTTTTGCAAGATCATGTAATTATGACATCCCTTTTTTTTTTTTTTTTTTATCCATGTACAGACATGGTAAATACATTGATGAAGTGTCAGCCAAGGATTAGGCATCTCAGACCATTCAAAGAAGGACTACAGCTCCTTCATGTTACTTAAATGTAAGGAATTCTTGAACCATTCAGAGAACCTTCAAGAAGCTGTGGTCTCACTTTTATCTCAATCTTAAAGAAAAGAATACACTTTCAATTTCCCATATTACTGAAGCCATCAAGACATCTGGGTACATGCAATTCATCTGGACTACAGTAGGAAACAGTGACTAAGGTCTCAAACATTCAAGCTCCAATAATGGCCATATGAAATAATTACATATAGAAACTTAAATGTTTTCTTATCTTTTATCCCATTCTGCATATCTCTGTATGTATCTGTTTCTATCTTAATGAATGATCAACTGATTATTTTACTTTTCACCCCACAGTAGTACTAACCTTATTCACATCATCATAGACTAACTGGTGAGCAAAGCGAGGGCAGGGCTCTACATGCTGCATCTTACTCCAGTACGACTCTCCCGTCTGTTCATTACGATATATACACGACCTGTTGAAGTGATTCAGAGTCTAGATATGAAATAAGTAAACACATACAGTAAATCCTCAGTATATTGAACCCAGCTATAGAGAATTTCACAGTGAGTGAGGGAGAGTATGGGATGGGTAGTGGTGGTGGTGAGCACACTCTGCACCTACATACACTGCCTGCCTCAGTCTTGCAGCAGCCGTCGAAGAAGTGGGAGGTTACTGTATTTGTTTATATGTGCAGTAGTATGTAGATATTTTTGTTTACTAGTTTGTTTGTAATATACTATTCTTGTTTACTTGAAGAGAGTTAAAACATTTCTCCATAAGATTTATTGTCTTATTAATACCAAAATGAAGTACAGTAAACCCACAAGTTGGGCAAATTTAGGGAAAGGCTTATCCAAGTTATCTGAAAATCTGAGTTACCTGAGGGATTTTTCTTACATTTCGCACACCTGTGTAGTGCATTTCGCTAATAGATACTACATACATGAGGCTGCACAAGGCTTTCTTCTTTCTCTCATCCATATTCTGTCCAACTCTCTCATACAAGAGCACTCTCAATCATTCATACCATACTCTGGCAGACACTTCTATATTTCCAACTTCCTATGACTTTATGTCATTTAAGAGGGAGGTTTCAAGATATTCCTTTGTTTTGACTAATTTTCTTGGATCTGCAAGGGAGCAGGCAACTAAGTGGGCATTTCTTTTTATTTTTCTCTTTATGTTGTCCTTGGCCAACCTTCCCCTTTTTTTATAAAGAATACCACACATATAAACACACAAACACAGTATGGTAGAATTGCAAAGGCGACAGTAAGGGCTACAGAGCAAGTGAGAGCTGACATACAAACTGCTTGGTGATTGCTAAGTCAGCTGTGTAAACGTGGCTCTGGGTGCAATGCCACGACACACATGCCCATTTTGCATCTTGAATGGCTCAGACAACTCCTCAAGTGACTCAGACAATGTAGGAGATATCAGGGCTATTTTAGCCAGTATAAAAGCATAGTGACTTATAATTAGCCAATCAAAGGGCATAAGATTCTTAACAGTGCAATCAAGATGGAATGTGAAAAAAAAAAAAAAAAAAAAAATCCAATTTATTTGGGTTCAACTAAAGTGGAGTTTACTGTATGGGTTCTATAATTTCCATGGAATACATGAGTTAGCAAAATTTATTTTACTTGAGGTTCATTTCCATATACAAAATTTCCTTTTCATAAACATACCAAAAGAAGCTTGACGTGCGGGACAATCTGACTGCTGCTTTTTTTTTTAAACTTTTGTCTTTATCATCAGTGGTTTCCCACACAATTAGATCAATATACTGAGGGTTTATTGTGTATTTCATTCAATGCTCTTTATAATGTTCATCTCTCTGGTGTATATTAATTATAGAGACAAAACAGGTTAATAATTAAATATCTATATATTCATATATTAAATATGTACAATAATATTTATACATACCATTTATTTTGAGAAATGTCATAAACCCAAAAAGAATTGCGAACATTTTCATCCCTCTTATCTTTGTCCTTGCTCAGTCCCTGGAAAAGTGATCATTATCAGAAAACTTTATATAAATAATAAACAAAACACTGTAATTATATACTGTCATACCTCGCTGAACACGAATTCGCCAAATATGAATATCTCCTATACACGAATCGGTAAAATATACCATATTTCGCCGAGCACGACTTAGACTCGCGTTTTTTTTTTTTTTTTTTTTTTTACGGTAAGGCCTATAGCGCCTGGAGGCACACTTGAAGAGTGTATGGGAAGCGCTGTTCAGCTTCTGCCCATTAGTGGTGCAGGCAATTTTATTTATAGTGGTACCCATATTAGGGCCCATATCACTACCCAAGCTCATCTTGAGTGCAACCACCTAGAACCTGGGTATCATGGTGATTGCATGATTTGGTCTCCATTTGAATCTCCCACTGGTCCTGGTGGATACACGCGACCTCCCTCCCATGCGTCTTGGACTCGCCCCGGGGCTGGCGGTAGCACGCTGCCTCGCGCCACTCGCTCTCTCCTTGTCATGCTGTTGTTGTGTGCAGACGTGGTTCCCTTGCGCTCTCTTGATTTCATCTTAGCCATGGCCAGTCAGAGGCTCATCACTTTGTATTTCAAGCCCTCTCCAACCAGCAAATAAACTAAATAAGGTACGTACTAGTACTGTAGTTAAATAAAATGTGTTTGGTACTTCATTTATTGTTTTTTTTTTTTTTTTTGGGTAAAAAAGATTTTTTTGGGGAGGATCTGGGAACCTAACCCCTATTTTCCCATAGGGCCTATTATTCACCCAACACAAATCTCGTCGTGCAAGACGAGCTCAGGAACCTAACTGTTGTGTTGGGCGAGGTATGACAGTATCTGAAGTTTTTTTTACTAAAGTAATTCTTTCAGCCTTTCATCACTTTTGAATGACTTCATCAACAGCTTCTTATTCTTTTTCATTTGATAATTCTAAGGCTGTGTTTACACCAAGTGATCAAATCAATTCAATTCATGAAAAATCATATGAATTGAGTCATTCTGAATCAGCACAGTTCCAACTAATGAGTCTCAACACATCTGATTCACATCATTCAGTACCAAGGCAGCCTTCAGGAAGTATGGATGTATTAGCTTTTGCAGAAATAGCAGTATTACAGTGGCTGAGGATGCGTAGGCATCGGCAATGAATAAGGGTGCATGCAATTAATTCTAGAAGACATGAATTTAGGAGTTTTGGACATTTGCTCTCAAATTTCGTTAAAAATCCGCAGAAATTTTATGATTTCTTTAGGATAACCACAGAACAATTTAAGATGTTGGTGGAGCCTGTCACCAACAAGAAGTATTGGGCCTACAGCGGAAACCATGTCAGTTGAAACTAATGTGGCGAATTAACACATTAAAACTAATGTGGCGAATAAACACAATTCATGGATTGTATTGACTGTTCATGAATTGAATCAATTTGATTTTCTTGGTGTAAACACAGCCTTAGAGTTGATCCTATCTAATGGTCTCATGATTCACCTAAGCATTTTTTTTTTTTTATTTCTGCTTCTACCTTCTAAATGTTAGCAAAGAACTAATTCTTGCACAACATAAATAAATTTTGAAGAATTAAGGAAATCACAAGAGAAGTGTGAAAAGTAGTCAATCATTACCCTGGTACAAAATAACTTACATAAATCAAATCATAATCGCATTCACATGCAAATTCTACTTACTGAGAGGACATGTATTTGATTTAGGTGAGGGTCTATAGTGGCCTTCTGGGTAAAGCCGGCAGCAGGCACAGACGAAGAGTCTTTACGGGTACCATCGCTGATGTAGGTAACAGTGTCTGTGTCAATGTTATACATGAAGAAGTCTGTGAGGTATTCCTTTATCCGTTGTCCTGCTAAAATAAATAGCTGTCGGCTTCCCTGGAAAAAAGAAAAAAAATATTACTTCTCATGTAAAGGTCTAATTACATAGTAAGACATCTCAAATTTTCCTGTAAAGGATGTGAATACCAGACTGTGTTGAGGTAAATAGGAGGGTGGATATGTGAGTGTGTCCGTGTCTGTGTCTGTGGGTGTGAGTGTCTTCTTTCAGCTATCATCTAATGGAGCATCAGCATCAGAATAATATATAAGTAAGTATATGTGCTTTAGTTGTATTCTTCAGCATAAACCACTTTTGATATCTTGCAGCACACACACACACACACACACACACACATTCATGAAAAACCCACACCCGGTAGCTCAGTGGTTAGAGCACTGGCTTCACAAGCCAGAGGACCGGGGTTCGATTCCCCGGCCGGGTGGAGATATTTGGGTGTGTCTCCTTTCACGTGTAGCCCCTGTTCACCTAGCAGTGAGTAGGTACGGGATGTAAATCGAGGAGTTGTGACCTTGTTGTCCCGGTGTGTGGTAAGTGCCTGGTCTCAGGCCTATCCAAAGATCGGAAATAATGAGCTCTGAGCTCGCTCCGTAGGGTAACGTCTGGCTGTCTCATCAGAGATTGCAGCAGATCAAACAGTGAAACACACACATAGAAAGAAGGGGGAAAGCAGGAGGAAGAGTATTGATAATGGCTGGAGAGGGTATATATGTGGAAGAAGTACAATATGAAGATGAACTGCCAGAGGGTTTAAGTATAACAGTTAGGACCAATGGGAGGGAAAGGAGAAGAATCATAGTAACATATGTGCCATCAAAGACTAAACACATAGAAGCTTCATGTGCACAAGGAAATGCAAAAAGACGTGCTAAATTGCTTGGACAATATGGTAAGTAAGGACAGAAGAGTGCTACTTGTTGGTGATCTAAACTGCAAACATGTAAATTGGGAAGAAATGAAATAAACAATTACTCTGGACGATGAGGGGAAGAAGCACTACAACTGGCAATGGTAAACACAATGGACCAATGGGTGAAGGACTATGCAAGGTATAGAGGAGAGAACCATCTGTGCTGGATCTGATATTCATGAAAAAAACAGAGCCTTGTCCATCAAATATCATAGCCCAATGGGAAAAAGTGAGCATGTGGTTCTAGGAAATTTTGAAATGTAATGAGGGACAAAAACAAGGAAGAGTAAATCACACCAAGACAAATTTTGAAGGATTAAGTAATTACTCTGGTAGTGTTATAATCTGCAAGAATTATTACCGGTATTATCAGTCATATGGTATCAGAACCGTACAGTGGCGGGCGGCTGTGAGAAGGGAGATGACAGAGCTTTGCATACAACCAAATGTATGGCCGTTTGATTACTAGATATTTTCACCACTAATAAACCTTTGCTGTTAATGTAAGTTTATAAATGAAAAACTACAGATAGAAGGCAGGACAATGTTATTCTGATGACTGTGGAGGGGGAAGGGGGATGCCAGAAAGCATTTGTTTACAACCACAGGTGTGGACGTTCGACTATCAGGTATTTTTTTTAATATTAAATCAAACTTTTGCGTTCAAGTTGAAAAGTTTGAGTATTTAGACGTTCAAGTATTGAGTCACCACTGTATATGAAGCAACATGAGAAATGAGTGAGCTTATGAATGAGAGCTCTAAATCAGTATTTCATGTAGAGAGAGATTTCACAGAACCAAACCACAAAGTGATACAGGAAGGGTTAAGATGCATTATGGTGTATAAACAGAAAATTACCAAAGAACTAGAAAAGGTGTAAGACAAGCAATGGTGCCAGACGGAGTGTTAGGATGGACAATACGAGAATGTAGAGAACAACAGGTGGAACCAATTTGGGATGTGATCAACAGCTCTTTAACCCTTGAAGTACAGGTGTCCACAATTGTTGATATTTGGTGCATGGGCTCGCAGCATGGGTGTCCACAATAGTGGACAAAGCATTTTTTAATTAACATGCCATCAAATTATATTTGTTTGTCCTCAAGCCCATTAAACATGTTATCATCTTTCAAACAATACCAACCCATACTCCCTAGACTTACCAGTTGTCAGACTATGCCTTGTGCTACGTAAGTCCGAGAAAATATCTGCTAGACAAACCCACAATACTCATCCTTCCAGTCAATTTCATTCCCAAGATGGGACCCCTTTGAGCTCAACACCCACCAAGAACATGAGGAAAGAATTGTAAATGAGTGAAATTGAAGCAGAATTAGACAAGGTATTCAAAAGTATCATCATTAGTAATGACAGCGATAACACATTGAATTACTGTAGTGATGGCGATGAATACGATGTTGACAGTGATTTCTTTTTCCGTGCTGATATGCACAATGATGATGCTATCTGCAAATAATTGTGATACTGATGCCAAATAAAAACTGGATGCAGAGGAAGGCAATACAAATGTTATCCTGTGTCATTGCCCACAGTGGCCGTTTGGCAGGGCAGCTGTAGCCTAGTACTGCCTGAGGCAGTGTGTACAATGCAGCGAGTGACACAACACCAAGTAAGTAACAAGCTTTAAGAGTTAGTTTATTACTCTGAAAAAATCAAAGTAATATTGTTTTCCATCTTCCACCTTTCCTTTAACTACAAAATGTAACTGCAGCATTCTAGCGTTGATGCTGGTCCATTGCTAAGTTTAGCAAGTAATGCTAACCACTGATTTTAACAATAAGATGAAAGTTGAGTTTTTTATGGATGTTTCACATAAGCTGTATAAAAGTAATGCTCTTTATTGCTAAATAATGGAAAGCAAATCCAAGAAAGTTGAATATATGTCTGTAATAATAAGTTTTCAAGTGTCCTACTTCAAAATTCAGTACAGGCAACCCCCGCTTAACGAACATTCACACAATGAAATTTCACTACAACAAACGTTTCCTTTTACTACCATCTGCTCGTATAACGAACACCAAATTCGCTTTAATGAAATTTTATCCAGGTAATTTTTGCCAAGTTTGAAAGCCCCGCCATATCACGCAAGCTGACAGGCTTTTGAATACACCAGTGCCTCTCATGGACAAAATGCACACCACTCACTCCTCCACCTTTCCCCACTCTTAGTTCAAAACAAAAAACAGGGTCCAGCAGCAGCTTGTCATCTCACATTCAACATGCCACCAAAATGCCCTAAAAACAGCCCTGCAATGTCGCCTAGCATTGCTAAGAAGAAAAGGAAGTCTCTTACTCTCAAAATGAAGCTGGATATTATTCACAGACATGAGAGGCAAGAAAACTAATAGCAATGCTTGCCACCATCTCCATCTACTGTCTCTACTATTTTCAAGTCAGCAGACTCTATTAAGAAGGCTGGTGAGACAGTATCGTTCTTGCAAGCTAAAAGAACCACCTGAACTTGTGACTCTGCAAAAGATAAAATGGAAAGCCTTGTAGAAATGTAGTACATAAGTTTTGTATGCGGTATAATGATGCGCCCTTTGTTTACATTCAACAGGTTGCCAGCTAGCGTCTTTCCTGCTCCACTCTCCCTCCCTTCATAAATTTAAGATCATAAACATTAAGAAGTTACTTACATACATACATTTGTGTACATTATGATGACTTAGTCTTAAATTGAACTGCTTAAATATTTAACTTCATAATTTTTACTTTCATTCATAATTTTTACTTTCACTAAACCTTTTACAGTACTATGATGCACTCTTGCTTTGTTTACTCAATGGAAGTTCAAGTCAGGGGTCAAGCTTGTTATAATTGGTTCACTTGATGAAAATTCGCACAATGAAAGTTTTTTACGAACGTAACCCGTTCGTTAAGCAAGGGCTACCTGTATTTTCAATGATAATTCATTCAATAATGTGAATTAATTATGAAAGAAGATACAGGAGGGTGAAGTGAGGTATGTTTTTTCGTGAATATGCCAGTGAGGGAAGCCAGGCACGGCAAAACATGCCCGCTCTTTAAGGGTTTATGGAAGGGAAAGTACCAAAGGAAAGGAAAAGAGCAAATAGTCCTGATATACAAAGGAGGGAAAAAGACTGAGCCCATAAATTATAGATCAGTGTCACTGACTAGTGTTGTGGGAAAGATCTGTGAAATCATGATTAAAGAAATCTGGCTGGAATATCTGGAGGAAAATGAAATCATAAGTAACTCCCAATTTGGATTTAGAAGAGGAAGGTCATGTATAACAAATCTACTATTACGCATTTCATGGCGAGTGAGTTATTGTTTTTCGCAAATATCTTTCAAACTAATGAATTGATCGGAATGGTACTTTGACACTGTGTACTAGACACCTTCCACTAATTTTTGGTCATACTAAGCAATGCCAAATGATGTTAGTAAAAGCGTTTACTCTTGAGCACAGATAACAGTAGATCTGGATTTGACACGAAAATCGCCGTGCTGCAGTAACATACCCAAAGCCGGAGATCGGACCTTAAATTTCAAACCTCGAAATCTCAGCTCCTAGCCAACATGAATCTATGAAAATCACTGTGAAGCAAGCTAACTGTGTTTAATTCAATGTCTGAAAGCGATATCTAAATCCATACAACCGTGTCATTGTACCACTCAGTTATATGAGTCAAACACGAGAATTTATATAGTACCAGGTGTATGTTTAAATACAACTTTAAGCTTACAGCTGTATTTCAAACACAAAATGCAAATTTTGTATCACTTATAAATTACTTTACATGATTTTGGCTGTCCACTTGCTCATCTCTTCTTCACACCTGTGAGTTTACGCCTCTTGTCATCAATTTGTGTCCGTGTGTTACTTCCTGTGGCGACACCAGGTTTGCGCTTGGCGTGGACATCACTGTTGGTGTCTTACTATCCCATCCCTTATATATGTCACAGATGTTGCACTAGCATACTCTAAATAATTTCATAAACAAAAATGCAACTTTTCTTTTTTTTTAGGAAGACTATTTACAAAGCACGAAGGCGGGCTTTATTTTTTTTTACATCATTAACGCGAAGAAATATATCGCAATAGTTACTATCAGTCATTGCCTAGGCATTGTTTCCTACCATTCTAGTCACTATTAATCATTCATCGGTTTGTTGCAGTCACGTTAGTAATCAGGTGAGTTTAACACTTAAAAGCACTCCACAGTACACTTCCACGTTACAGTGATGTCAATAACATGTCACTGTTCTTCACCAGTGTCACTATCTTTTCCCAAACTGACTATCTATATGGCACCAGATGTCATAACTGCAGTCACTGCCACCAGTTGCACGCGTCTCGGATTACGTCCCAGTTACAGCCTCTCACTCTGCCATTTTGTGTGACCTCTCATTATATTTCACTGTAGTGTTTCACATTGTACGCCTCAAGTCACCACTAGCAGTTCTTCTCCACTGTACCACTGACTTAACTCCGCATACAACACTCAGCGTCACCCTACAAACATCACGGTTGGATACACCACTCACAATGTTAAATCTGTGTGCATTACACCACTCACAATGTTCACTCCTTATTCACCTCACTGTACTTCATTACTCACTGCACAGTGACATCACCAGCGACTGCATCACACACGCGCATAGTAACATTTTCATGTGAGCCTCGACACAAGCTCTTCACACTTTCACTGTAAATCCATTGTTGGACACAACTCTTTCAACAGCATTCACATTTCACTGTTTCATTGTCTCTACAGATATGTCAAAATGCCTGAACATGCACGTAACAATTATAACCCCTCACTCTTGGCTGCAGCGGTATCCCTAGCACGACTGACTTGAACCAAGCGACTTGAGTGACTGTCCGTTGGCTAAACCGTTGGCCGTCTCACTGCTCACCTGAGATTTTAAAATGACTCATTCGCAGTAGACATGGGTGTATATAACTTGCCACAAATATGTACATAATAATAATAATAATAATAATGTTTCCTCCAGGTAGAGGTCAGCCGAGCCTTAATCTGGTGCACATCACAGCCTCCACAAATGCACATGTCTTCCCACTGCTGTGGTATTTAGTAATGATTAGTATTTCCTTAAAAAATGCACTTTATACTGTATAAAACTTTACAAAATTATAACTTTAACAGTCAGCTGCCGCGTATTACCAGTCGACTGCTTTGGGTACGTTACTGCAATGGCGGGGCAGCTCCGCATTCCCGTGTCAAATCCAGATTTACTGTTATCTGTGTCTTGAGATATACGGTGTTGCCGAGCCTCGCCAACCTATCCATACGAACGTCTACAATCCCCCATCCCATTCCTCCCTACGTTCCTCTCTCCCACTCACTTCCCCCCTCCTCCTCCCATTCTCCCGCTATCTTCCCACCTCCTCCTCCCTCTCCCTTCCCCCTTTCAACCATCATTTCCTCCCTTCCTCCCTCTCCCTACTTCCCCCATTTATAATTATTATGATGCGAACAAAGTAACATGGTGGCCATGACAGCGATGGGGCATGCATCCGTGCCCTGATGTAGTCAGTAGGAAAGATATACTACAAGTGGTGCACATGACAAACATTGCCTTACTATGACGATTTCGGACGGACCTGACACGCCACATCGAGAAGACCTAAACATTATTATGGTAGTTTTAACTACATTGGTCAAATGTAACAACGTTATATCTTTTTCATATTGCACTTTCAAATTGCCTGCTACTATGGAATATTATAATGGAAACAGTATTTTATTGCATATTGTATTTTACATATGGGTATTGGAGGAAATAATGAGAGAAAGAGTGAACGAGGGAAAGAGTGAAGGAGAGGGAGAGAGGCAGAGAGAAGGGAGGTGGGCAAGCGAACATTCAATTGTGTACACTGGTAACTCATGTGACTTCGGCTTTAAACGTCAAGAGTAAACGCTTTTACTAACACCATTTGGCAATGCTTAGTATGACCAAAAATTAGCGGAAGGTGTCTTGTACACAGTGTCAAAGTACCATTCTGATCAATTCATTAGTTTGAAAGATATTCGCGAAAAAAACAATGACTCACTCTACGTGAAATGCGTAGTATGTTCTCATTTTCTATACAAGGGTAATAGATGAGGTACTAGGGAGAGATGGATGGGTTAACACAGTGTATTTAGATATTTAAAAAATGCTTTTGACAGAATCACTTAGAAGAATGTTATGGAAAACAGAACACATATTAGGAATACAGGGAAGTATCTAAAGCTGGATGAGGGACTACTTAACAAACAGGGAAATTAGGACAAAGATAAAAGACAATTTGGTTTTAGATAGGGCTGCTCTTGTGTAACAAACTTACTGAGTTTTTTTACTCTAGAGCAGTAGACATAATTCAGGAGAAGGATGGATGGGTCGACTGTATATACCTGGATCTAAAAAAAGGCTTTCAACAAGGTACCACATACAAGACTGCTATGGAAGTTAAAGAATACAGGAGGATTGAAAGGGAAGGCATTAGAGTGGATGGAGAGTTACCTGAGAGGAAGGAAGATGAGAACAGTAGTAAATTACATCAAATCGGAATGGAGAGCAGTAGACAGCAGCGTGCCACAAGGGTCGGTGTTGGCACCTATACTTTTCTCATACACAGGCAACCCCCGTTTAACGAAGGTTCACACAACGAAATTTTGCTACAACGAAGGTTTCATTTTACTACCATCTGCTCGTTTAACGACCACCAAACTCGCTTTAACAAAGCTCCATCGTATCATGCAAGCTGACAGGCTTTTGAATACATCAGGAGCTGCTGGTACTAAGGCCTGCCTCAGGAGAAATCCTGAGACACCTGTAGAAGCCTCTCATGGACAACACAGGCACTGCTGATACAAAGGCCTGACTCAAAAGAAATTCTGCATCACCTGTAGCACACGCGCACCACTCACTCCCCAGTCAAAACATAACAGCGTCACCAGCAGCTCATCTTCCCTAGTTCAACTTACCACCAAAACACCCTGCAATGTGGCCTAATGTTCCTAAGAAGACCAGAAAGTGTCTTACTCTCAAAGTGAAGCTGGGTATTATTCACAGACATGAGAGAGGCCAGAAAACTAATAACATTGCTGGCCACCATCTTGACTCCATCTACTGTCTACTATTTTCAAGTCAGCAGACTCTAGTAAGAAGGCTGGTGAGACCGTATCTTCCTTGCAAGCTAAAACAACCACCTGAACTCGTGACTCTACAATGGATAAAATGGAAAGCCTTGTGGAAATGTGGTACATAAGTTTTGTATGTGGTACCATGATGCGCACTTTGTTTACATTTCACAGGTTGCGGTTAGTGCCTTTCCCGTTTCACTCTCCCTCCCTTCATAAAGTTAAGATCATCAACATTACAAAGTTACGTACATACATACATTAGTGTACATTATAATGACTTAAATTAAACTACCTAAATGTTTAACTTCATAATTTTTACTTTCATTAAACCTTTTACTGTACTATGATACACTCTCGCTTTGCTTACTCTCAATGGAAGTTCAAATCAGGGGTTAAACTTGTTATAATCGGTTCGCTTAACGAAGTTTCGCTTAACGAAGTGTTTTTTAGGAACGTAACCCCTTTGATAAAGGGGGTTGCCTGTACATAAATGACATGCCAGATGGAGTAAACCTATTTGCAGATGATGCCAAGCTGCTCAGACAAGTAAAAAACAAGGAGGTCTGTGAAATATTACGGGAGGACCTTAACAAGATCTGGTAGAGTAGGAAATGGGAGATGGAATTCAATGTGGATAAAAATCATGTTATGAAATTGGGAAGGAGGGTAAGACGACCAGAGGGGGGCATCTACAAGATGGGAGATAGTGTAGAACTGAAGAAAGTTAACAAGGAAAGAGATCTAGGAGTGATTATACAAGAGAATAGTCAATAGGATAACCATGTGGACAAAATATTTGGTGACATACAATTTGGTAAAAAATATTGGATTTGCTTTCCACTACATGAATAAAGATATAATGAAGAAACTGATATCCACTGTGGTCAGACCAAGATTAGAGTATGCAGGGGTAGTGTTGTCCCCACACAAAAAAAAAAAACATGTACAAAAATTGCAGAGACTTCAAAGGATGGCAAGGAAGATAGTACAAGAGCAAAGAGGGATGACATACAAGGAGAGACAGGGCTATGGATCTACCAACACTGGAGCAGAGAAGAGAGAGGGGGACCTAATACAAGTCTACAAACTAATGAATGGAATGGACGTAGAAGATAACAAGGAGCTGTTACTAAGAGATGAAGTCACCAGTAGAAGCACAAGGTGTTATAGTAAAAAGAGAATGGGAAGATGCTTCAAGGACGAGAAAAAATTCAGCTTCTACAACGAAGTATATAGGCATGGAATAGCCTGAATGAAGATGTTGTGTCAGCTAGGAGTGTCCATTACTTTAAAGAAAAGTTGGACAGGTGGAGATGGGGCCACACGAGCATAATGGTCAGGCCCTGCAAAACTACAAATAGGTAAATACAACTAGGAAAAAAAAAAAAAAAAAAAAAAAAAAAAAAACACACACACACACACACCGGTAGATCAGTGGTTAGAGCGCTGGCTTCACAAGCCAGAGGACCGGGGTTCGATTCCCCGGCCAGGTGGAGATATTTGGGTGTGTCTCCTTTCACGTGTAGCCTCTGTTCACCTAGCAGTGAGTAGGTACAGGATGTAAATCGAGGAGTTGTGACCTTGTTGTCCCGGTGTGTGGTGTGTGCCTGGTCTCAGGCCTATCCGAAGATCGGAAATAATGAGCTCAGCTCGTTCCGTAGGGTAACGTCTGGCTGTCTCGTCAGAGACTGCAGCAGATCAAACATTGAAACACACACACACCCACACGCATGCACACACGCACAAACACACACGCACACACACACACACACAGTTACTGTCTCCTCTGACCAGTGGGAGGGGGCTGAGCTCACACTGAGAGGGTAATGGCTAATGGCTGCAGATCTTTTCAAAATCAGGCCTTAGTGAATACAAACATACAACACACACAAGCCTTCCACTTATAATGGGCTACAATATTGCAGATTACTTAGCTTATACTCACAACTATTTCACTGATCTGAGTAGCAAGATAAAGAGAAAAGACTAAAACTGATGGTTGGCAATCTTTTGCACACATAATATGTATATAAAAAAAACTCACACTATGAAATAACATTGAATGACCAATGCGAGACTTGATGTCCTGAGGGCCAGTGGAGTTGCCTGAGCAATCATCTCTCAGTTTGGTCCAGGTATTTGTGGACACGTGGTATGCATACAACCCTGAGAAGATGGCCTCGCTGGGAGTGTAGTTATTGGTACGCAGTTCATCTAAACCCAGCCTGTGAGACATAGAGGGAGGAAAGTAATACATTTTTCATGAGTCTGAAATGAACAGCTCAATATACAGGTAAATCTGTAATAAGGCAAGAGAAAGACATTGTCAAACTTCAAAATAACAAGTGATGCTGTCGATCATGAAACTTCTTGAATAGAAAAGCAGCACCAAGCAAAATTTGAGTCAAAACATACCAGCATTATTTTGAAAGTCATGTAGTCATTGTGAAGTATTGAAGAATACCCAAAATACAATATAAAAAAAAATCATGTTCAAAAGTTTTGCAATAGTAGGAAGCAACTTGTATGTACCCCCCAACGCACCCCTCCCATCTTGAGGGGGTCAGGACTCGTCCCCCGAAGACGTAGATGATGCGCTTCTCAACATCCATCACCATCTGGTGGTCAAAAATTAGCTTGGGACCACCAAGAGAGGCTGTGTCTTCTGTTACCTGTGTCCACTTGTTATTCTCTATGTCATACATGTAGAAGTCACTCTGTGGGATAAAACATTCTTGTTAGAGATAGATTTCTTTCATGGAAATTAAATATATTGAGCCTGGTACTGTACAAGAATATTAATGTGTTTTTTGATATCCAAATCACTTATTTTCAAAGTGATTCAATAAATTTGAGCTTTAAACAAATATACATGAACATCCTGCTTTGATAAACAATTAATAAACTAACTTATGAGAACTGGAATTCTCATGAGACAGAGACAAAAATTACAGTAACAATGTTTAATTTACTATGCAATACATCAAGCAATTACACAAACATTTGGAAATGGAATTTAAATCTGAAAATTAAATTGAATAAATAGTCCCCTGTATCTGTGTATACTTCATTTTCCATTGCTTCTTAAAATTGGAATTTCATTCAGACTCTTTTCTTATACACACATTCTTACATCTATTACTAAAATCAGTGACCTATATCTTGGAGGTGTGTACCTTAAAGCCTCATATGTTAAGTGTTTTGTTAAGACAACATAATTATTAAACTTCCATGAAAAAAGTGTGGGGGGAAAGCCAACCTCTACCTTACCTTTAGGTTATCAGGTATTCTTAATGCAGAATCAAGATATCGACCAAGAGTGAATATTTGGCGACGTTCAGGATCCAGACACATCTTGTGGCAGGAGCGAGCACTGGGACCTCCCTGCAGAGGCCTGATCAGTCAGATTTTTCTGTCATCTAAGGTTACAGTAGTTTTGTCTGCCATACACTGAGATACAGGTACTTGTATCTGCCATACATTTTCTCTAAATCAATTAAAGACCAAAACACATTTGTTATGTTTAGTTCATGTACCTGTCTTACGACACAACACATGGTCTCTATCATCAATCACTCTTCTAGAGCAACAGTTCTCTTTATACTCTCTGTAACTACCTTTATCACCAAGCTACTCCACCACCCAGAAGACAACTTAATAATTCATACTAATCATTATCACACTAATCCTTCTGTGATAAAAATACAATTACTGTATATTTCAGAGTATATGACAACATCTGAATCATCCTAAAATACACAAAAGACAGGGTTATCCTGTATGTCGGATACAAAAACAGAGACCACACAAAATATTACTGGTAAGAAATGACAACCTTATACTGCAACTTTTTGGGAAGTCAGACAAATTAAAATAGGAATCTGCTTTGAGAAAATGTGCCGAAATGTATTCCTGTTAAAAGTTTGCAATTTTTTTTTTACGCAAGAGGGGAAACTGGCTAAGAGGGGGGAGAGAGGAAGAAAAAAACTTGATTGCCAGTTCCCTTAAAGATAATAGTAGTACAACTACAACCCTCTGCTGGAATTATATATGGAAAAAAAAAAAAAAAAAAAAAAAAATATATATATATATATATATATATATATATATATATATATATATATATATATATATATATATATATATATATATATATATATATATATATATATATATATATATATATATAAACAAAGGCTAACTGTGCTACTATTTTACTTTCTCCCATCCTCTCAACATGCCCAGAATGACTATTAAGAGCAACACAGACATTGATGCAGCATTTCAAGGATACTGATGAAACTAATGCACTCATCCCACTTCTTAAGTCTGGCAGGCCTCCTAACACCATTCTGAAGGCCCGTGCACTAATCTCCAGACAGGTTGCTAATAAATCAAGACTGAAAGTATAAGAAATCAAAGAAAAAACCCATAGTTACTGGAGCACATGTCAGTTAGGCCTGCCAGACTTGGAAAGATGGGTGAGAGCTATAGTCTCACTGGCATCCTTGAAACACTGCATCAACGGCTGTGTTGTCTTCACCATAACTCACAGTTCAGTGGAAATAAAAAGGGAGATTGTGACCAGCCTTGTATAATGTAAACACCTTGTATTTCTCCTTGCTTGTAGTCAATTTGGGCATGTTGAGAGGGTGGGTGGGAGGAAAATAGAAGAGCAGTTGGCCTTTGTTTGGCACAGCTACTCAGGTGACTCACACACAGGTGTCTGTGCTTGGGAGAACATAAGAGATTGCCAGTTAGAGCTCCAAAAATAATGGAACATCTTGCCTTTCAAGGAAGGCAGTTGTGAGACTCCTCCACTTAGCACAAAAAGAAATGACATGGGCCTTGTGGTGTCAAGACTTTCTATACATACTGTATATCATACGTGTTATTATCTATCAGTTTTTTGTCTATTATTTGCCATTTTATGGGATATTACTCATATAACTTATTTGATATTAGAATTCAGAAAGTTGGCTAGTAAACTCAATCATGAAAACAAAACATCCTGGCTACACTACAACCCTGTGAGACAGTGTGTAGGAAATAAATATGACAGTACCTCAACATGAGTGTCTCGAGTGATGCACGTCCACTCCTGGGAGGAGATGTGATATGACCACAAGTCACTTAAGTCCTGCATGCCATCCCAGCCACCGAATAAGTATATGGTCTGCAAAGTAATTCAAACTGATAAGTTCATCTCAATATTACAATACAAGTAACTGTATATACAAAAGGAACATAACAAGAAAGTGTGTGTGTGTGTGTGTGTGTGTGTGTGTGTGTGTGTGTGTGTGTGTGTGTGTGTGTGTGTGTGTGTGTGTGTGTGTGTGTGTGTGTGTGTAATTCACCTCGATCGCCTGCTGGTCACCCACTCAGTCTTCCCCATTACGGAGCGAGCTCAGAGCTCATAGACCAATCTTCGAGTAGAACTGAAACCACAACACACTCCACACACCGGCAAAGCGAGGCCACAACCCCTCAAGTTACATCCCGTACCTATTTACTGCTAGGTGAACAGGGGCCACACATTAAGAGGCTTGCCCATTTGCCTCGCTGCACTGGGACTCGAACCCGGCCCTCTCGATTGTGAGTTGAGCGTGCTAACCACTACACTACGTGGTGTGTGTGTGTGTGTGTGTGTGTGTGTGTGTGTGTATTTACCTAGTTGTGTGTGTATTTACCAAGTGTAATTCACTGTTTGATCTGCTGCAGTCTCTGACGAGACAGCCAGATGTTACCCTACGGAACGAGCTCAGAGCTCATTATTTCCAATCTTCGGATAGGCCTGAGACCAGGCACACACCACACACTGGGACAACAAGGTCACAACTCCTCAATTTACATCCCGTACCTACTCACTGCTAGGTGAACAGGGGCTACACGTGAAAGGAGACACACCCAAATATCTCCACCCGGCCGGGGAATCAAACCCTGGTCCTCTGGCTTGTGAAGCCAGCGCTCTAACCACTGAGCTACCGAGCCGTGTGTATTTACCTAATTGTATTTACCTAATTATAACATACGGGAAAAGAGCTATGCTCGTACTGTCCCGTCTCCATATCTACTAATGTCCAGCTTTTTCTTAAAATCATGAATATTCCTTGCGTTGACCACTTCCACGTCTAAACTATTCCATGCTTCCACCCTTCTATGAGGGAAGCTATATTTTTTCACATCTCTCCTATAAGTGGCCATTTTAGTTTTTCCCATGCCCTCTCGACATTCTTTCATTCCACATACACAGATCTTCCCTATCCATTTTTTCCATGCCAATCATCACTCTGTATATTGCTATCAGGTCTCCCCTTTCTCTTCTGTTTTCCAGGGTCGGAAGTTGCATTCTGTTCAGTCTGTCTTCATAAGTCAAATCTCTTAAGTCAGGCACCATTTTTGTTGCAGCCCTCTGTACTTTCTCTAGTTTCCTTATGTGTTTCTTTAAGTTCGGAGCCCACTGTATTGTTGCATATTCAAGCCTTGGTCTTATCATTGCAGTAATTATTTTCTTCATCTAAATATACGAACGCCACTCTTATGTTCCTCAATAAGTTCAATACTTCTCCAATTATTTTATTTATATGTCTCTCTGGCGATAGGTCATTGGTAATTGTCACCCCAAAGTCTTTTTCTTCATGACTGGTTTTTATGTCTTCATTTCCTATCTTGTACATGTGTGTGTGTGTGTGTGTGTGTGTGTGTGTGTGTGTGTGTGTGTGTGTGTGTGTGTGTGTTCACCTAGTTGTATCTACCTAGCTGTATTTTACAGGGTTCGAGCAGGGCTCATAGTGACCTGTCTCCATATCTACATTTATCTAACTTCTCCTTAAATTTATGCACACTTTCTGCTGTTACAATCTCTTCACTTCATCCATTCCAGATGTCTACTGTCCTATGTGGAAAACTGAACTTCTTGATATTTCTATGACACTGACTTTTCATGATTTTCTTGGAATGTCCTCTTGTTTGTCTGTCTCCCTGTTCCGTCAGTGTTACCAGGTCTTGTCTATCTATCTTCTCCATACAGTTTACTAACTTATACATCGTTATTAGGTTTCCTCCTTTCCGTCTATCCTTCAAAGTTGGTAGCTCCATCTCCTTCAGTCTTTCTTAATAGGGAAGATCTTTTATTTCTGGGACAATCTTTGTAGCAGCACTTTGTATCCTTTTAAGTTTCTTGATATCTTTCTGCCTATATGGCAACCATACCACTGCTGCATATTCTAGTCTAGGTCTTTATTATACTGGTTAATATCTTTTTCATAATACTTTTATCCATGTAATTGAATGCTACCCTGATGTTTGTTAGTGTCTTGTATGTTGAAGCAAATAATCCATTTAAATGTATTTCTGGAGTCAGGGTGTCTTGTATAATCACTCCCAGGTCTTTCTCTTCTCTTCTTTTCATTATAATCTCTTCTCCAATTTTATTTTCCCATGTAGGTCTTCTATTACTTATAGTCATTTCTATTACATGGCATTTCATAATATCAAATTCTAATTTCCACTTCTGGCTCCACCTCCAGATTTTATCAATATCTTTCTGTAATTCTATACAATCATTTTGCTTTTCTATAACTCTCAAAAGCTTGGCATCATCTGCAAACAAATTTATGTAGCCTTGAGTTACATCCCATACCTACTTGCTGCTAGGTGAACAGAGGCTATATATTAAGAGCCTCATCCATATGCCTCACCACATCCAGGACTCTAACCTGGGTCCTCTCAGTTGTGAGCCAAGTGTGCTACCACTGCATTTCATGGTGTGTGTATTGATAAATGATATCCATTAATCATATTCATCCACTCCAATATCACCAACTACTAGGTTTACTTATTACTTACTATTAGTAATGCTACATACCTGAGTATTGGTGTCTATGCACATCTGGTGGCCACCTCGCATGCCAGGCCGGGGAGGAGGACCTGAGGAACCTCCAGGATTGGGGATGATAGGTGTCCACTGAGGTTTGTATTCTTGCTGCCTTATGTATTGTTGGAAGAGTCCCTCTGCAAGAACACATGAATTGTTTTAAATAACAAGCAATGCAGTGTGAAGGAATGGAGGTTTCATTGAGACTGAAGGGGACAAAAGTGAAATTTGAAGAGAAAAAAATGGGCGTTTGTGAGCATATATGTGCTTCATAATGATAGAGATGAAAATGAGAGCAAAAATTTCTGAAATTATGTTAATGAATGTGTACAATGATAGATGAAAGGCAAGACCTGACCACAGAAGGAAACAATATGTGAGGAGTCATCACAAGATTAACAAAGCCAGAGAATTACACCAGACAACAAAAATATGCATTGGTGGCTATCACAAAATTAGTGCACAAAGGAGGCAGAGGTCACACTGGCAGCAAATGACCTAGATATGATGGACAATCTGGCTAACACGGGAAACACTGCCTCTTTGCTCCAGATTAGATGAAACCAATTTACCAAAGTTACTTGAAAATTACCCATATTGAATGTTATGGGAAAATAAACCATATGACTGAAATATGTAAAAATAAATATAGATACTTGAATATTAGTCCTTTTGAATGTTATGAGGAAATAAACCTTAAGAAAGAAGTATTGGAATTTTGGAAATAAATCCTGGCAATGGAAGCCTTGTTCGGACAAAAACTTGCTTAAACATCAGTGTACATCATGAACCATTGGAAACATGAATAGACAAGAGACAGATAAGCTAGACAGAGCTGTCAGACCAGAATGTCAAGATGGGCCAGTAAGTGAAGTGTAACAGTTGTGGTGCAGTACAGCAAGGTATTAGTATATGTAGGATGTGTTGTTTCATCAAATGTTGACTGCATGAAGTAATTCAAATCAGAGTGATATGTGTAGTGTTCCAAAATGCTTAATGGAATTTATCTAAGGAGAGAAGAATTAAATTTTTAGCATTTTTTTTCCATCCAAGGATATTGAGTATAACAGTCCACTGGAAGTCATAAATGATTGAGGGAGTCTAAATCTATGTAAATAATACAAATTAAGTTGAGTTTTATAAACCTATACATGTTCCCTTCAACCTATACATCCCTCTCTTAGAAATCTAGTTACACAATGAAATAAAGAAGCATGACAAGAAGAAAGGAAAGATAGAAGCATGCATGGCAAGAAGGATGGATGGAAGCATGCATGTATGACCATTTCCTGATATGAGAGAAAGAGAGAGAGAGAGAGAGAGAGAGAGAGAGAGAGAGAGAGAGAGAGAGAGAGAGAGAGAGAGAGAGAGAGAGAGAGAGAGTAATAAAGTTGACAACAAACATGGTGACAAAATTCTTAGTGTCAGTGAGACAGTGCCATGGGAGAGTGGAGCACTCACAGTATCTGACCTGGAAACTCAAGGCAGATGGTGGCCTTGGACACACTCACACATAATGGTTTTAGTATAAATTGAACAGCTGAATGACAAGAAGCTTTTTGTGCATGCATTCCACAGGTTACTGTTACATGTCTTTACATATCAAATCCCAATGACTACCAAACTGCCCAATACTGGTGACTAAATAGCATCAGTGGTTGCACTGTGCAACTGTCAAATCTGTACTAAAATTATTATGTGAGTGTGCCTAAGGCCACTGTCTGTCTGGGGTGGCCAGGTTAGACATTATTACTCCTCGGCTCTTCCAAGGAACTGGATCAAGCTAGTAAGACCACATGAACTCGCTGACAATTAATGAAAATTTTGTCTTTTCTTTGGTAGCAACTGAACATACAAATAAGTAACTTGAGTCAGAAGTAATAGGAAACTTGACAATAAGTCAGGCAAATTAAAGAAAATGGAGGAGTGTCAGGAGTTAGAAGGTAATTGGAACACTGAAAAAATTACTGTAAAACTATGGCAAAATGGAAAAGTATGAATGACACTTGTTTTATTAGAGTGCTATGATATGGTGCTCAGAATATATTTCATAACATTACAGTATGATGGGAATAGTTCAGAATAGAAGTGTCAGATACTGGCAAAAAATACAGTGCAATGAGTGACAAAATGATGATGTAGGACTGTAGGACATGTGCATTCCCTATTGGTATTACTAGGTCCTGCAATATTGCTGGCAATTTAATCTTTATCAAGGACTGCTTGAGGAGGTATTGGATAACCAGTGCTGAGCATTTCTTCTGTTAATTACTCAATTACCTTAACCTACTTACAGCTACAGCCCCAATGAGTCTCCAAGTAGTGAATTGAAGATACTTTACACTGTCAAGGTTCTAGATACCACAGATGCTTAAAAAAAAAAAAAAAAAAAAAAAAAAAGGATAGAAGAGACAATACCGATGATGATGAGATACAAATAAGAATGTGAAGGGGTTCAGTCAGTACTTAGGGATAATATGCTACTGACCTTCAGCAGCCTCACCAATAAGCTGCTCACAACCATCAAAGTCCCCTTGTTCCACAAGCATTTTGTGCAACCTAGTCAATCTTGGGTCTTCTAGCGTGACACGAGTTCGTTTTTCAAGAGATTCAAAAGCTTCAGTGTAGTTGTGCTGGCGGAAGTGCTTCAAACAGAGTCGAATAGCTTCTCGTTCCCGATACTAAAATAAAAACATCAATGTTAAAATATTGTCAAATCTACAAGCTTTCACACACCATATTTTCAACTGTACAGCACACATCTAATTATTAAGATTCAATTTCACATAATGTGTAAAACTAAATAAGCATCAAAGCTGTTAACAATTATCATTACCTAATCCCTTTGTAAGTTATCTTACTTATTTATCTCTAAAATTTGTCTATTAATGGTAGAAAGTTTGGATTCAACTACAATATTCAATCAATCTATCTCTTTATAACAGGAAAGCAATGCCACACAGACAAAGCATTCACCTACACACATTATCCACGCTCTGAGCCCTGTCAGCTCCAGGTAATAACTGATCGCCTCATGAACCACTTTACTATATCTGCAGCTAATACTGTTTTCTTTCCTTACTGCAAGAGGTGACTAAATGTAGCAAGAAAATTATGAATTCCCTTTCTGTATAGTGCTCTACAAATAAATAATTCAATGAATACTTGAGTTCATCATCCAGCTTAAAACCACAGCCAACACTGGTTGTCTGAAGAAGGAGATTAACTGGATATGTGTTCAGGTTAACATCTATTCTCATTTGCATCCAGATAATATAGACTAAGTCATTGAATACCTAGATATTGAAGGAATTACAATACAGTTATAATGTGAAAAGCAGAATGACCTCAAATGAAATGAATATCTAATGGAAAATGGTGATTCATTTGACTACTACAAATTGCAGTATATAAAATTGGCATTTCTGACTACCACCTTGAAAAAAAATTCAAGGATCAAGCATAGGAACATTATATTCAGTTAGATTAAGCTACCTTGATAACATAACTTACCGTTGTGTACCAGTTAATACACTTTTGTACCATTGTCCACTCATCAAAGCCCCCCAAGGCTACATGCCAGATGCTGAAGTTGAACGTGGATCCCCAAGACTGAAAATAAAAGGGGGAGCATTTCAGGACAGCATATGAACAACAAAACAGCTTAAAACTCCTGTTCTTTCAAGTCTATTTTGAAATTACATTCAAAACAAAAAATCATAGAGCACTGGGATCTAAGGATGACTGCCAAATGTAGTGCAACAACACAACAAGGGGGTCATATGGTGTTACAATACTATAATACATTAAGGCTACATGATAATGTGACTCAAACAAACTTACAGTCAAACATTTCATTACACATCCTTAGTAATTTTGCCTCTTATGAAGTTTCAATATAATCAATATAATAGGGCAACTAACTGGACTATTTATAAAGAAAACATACCATGAAGATTTTGTAGAGTGAATAACACTGTAATTTAAAAAGCATATACATAACAGAAAGTTAAACTGCCAGAAAAATCAATATTTACCTGCAGTGGAACAATTTTAACAAAGCGAACAGGAAATTGGTGTCCTGCCACTGTGTACTTCACTAGGAATGTTTCAGGAACTGTATCGTTTTTCAATCCACTGGAAAAACAAGAATTAGTAGTGAAAGTTTTGTCACCAGATATTCAATACACAATACAAGTAATACGAGTGACCTTCATTACAGTTATTAAAAAAAATTATAAAATTGAGCATTAGACAGTGACATACTAAAAACATTTCCAATAATATAAATGTAGGTATCAACATTTAAGGAAGTTAAGGTCCCAAAAAGTCACTCCTGTAATGATGACAATATAATTTCAATAAAGAATACAAAAAGAACTAATACAAAAGAAGAAAGACATCAGAATATGACTCATCCAATGGAGTGTAAGGAAGTCTTGGGAGAACATAATATGAGAGAGAGAGAGAGAGAGAGAGAGAGAGAGAGAGAGAGAGAGAGAGAGAGAGAGAGAGAGAGAGAGAGAGAGAGAGAGAGAGAGAGAGAGAGAGAGAGAGGATGACAGCATGAAGAAGAGGAGCAGGGCAGATGCCACTGCAAACCCCCACATTACAAAATATAAAACCCACCTTTCTAGTAAGAGGATCATGTTTTCATCGGACAAGCCTCCATACACACGAAACTTCTTAATGTTGCATACGTGTGTTTTTTCATACTTCCCAAACTTTATGGTCCTGAGAATTGCTGGTCTATCAAGTTTCAGGATGAGGTACTGCAACAAAAGGTATCTTGTTACTACTGTGCATAGAAACTACTGCCTGAATTTACAGACAAGACAGAGGATGCATGGACACAAGACAAATCTTTCACTTTTAAGTAACCATTATAAGGGCAAAGCATCAGAGGTACTGGTACAGACATAACATACATCATCAATTGGTAAGCCATGAAAAAAAAAAAAATCAAGCATCACGCCTTTAATGGAGAGAAAGAGAAAAAAAAATCTAGAAGCCTGAGCAACTGCAAAGCAGTCACACATTACCATTAAGTTTAGAAAGATGACATTAGATGGTTAAACAACACAACCCATATCAACATGAACCTTTACAACCCAGCATGCTGAAACCCACCTATGTGTGGTGACTTGATCAACCTAACATGACTAGCTTACCTGTGGGGGATTGTTGGAGTCTGAAGACCACCGAGATCCCTGGTTGCTTGGCTTGTCCTCCAGGATGTTTCTGAAATATTTTAATCTTTGGGTATTTTAGAAAACAATGATGCAGATAAATTTTTCATTAAGACAAATGTAGCAAGCATCCCTTAATACCAGAAATCAAGTTAGTTGTCAATTCAAGAAGCAGAAATTTTGTCTCCTAAAGAATAGTTAAATGTCTAACTGAATACAAAGCCTAAGAAATTTCACTGTATATGTATAAATAAGCATGTCCATTACCTAGTCTTCTCTCATTGCCCCACACATATGTTGTCATTACACATTCCTGATATATTCATAACTCACATCTAAAAAGCATAAAGACCATGTACAACAACATTATGTGGCAATTGTGTAATAGATTAATAAGAAGAGAAATTAGAGAGAATAAAATACTAACTAATCTTGAATGATAACCTCTATAATAAGGGAAAGACTGGACTCATTAGAAAATTCAAAGGTCACTTCACAGTTAAAGCCAAGACAAAGGACTGGCCACTTCATGAATGGGTTGCTGTCGTGCGTGTGCTCAATGATTACGCTGCAACTCTTGTGGTGATAGGATGCAGCAAATAAAAACAACACAAGAGCCAGACAAATCAAGCAACTTTTAGTATGTGTTGCTGTAATATTACCATCACATTTTCTTACAGAATCCTTTATAAATAACTTTATCTTTATTTTTCCATATGAACTTAGTCTTTGTAGCTCAGAGCTTTACATATACCAAAACGCTCAAAAGGCTCTAGTAACTCATATGGTCAATTCAAATTCTTACTCCCAACTCACTAAATCTCTATCAAAAGTGGTCAAAACTTTTCATAGAAAAATTAGATGCTCCTTGAGATTGTTAAATTCATCAATTCCCTTCAGGCTTTATTTCATCAAACTAACAAGGAAAAATGTAATATCACTTCCCTTTATTGTGTCCAGGGTGGACATTTTATGCACAAGTTCTGAGAAGTACAAGTGTAGATGCCTAAAGAATGATGTCTGATGTGTTTCAGTCGGGTATGAAGCGTGGAGAGTAGTTGGAGTGCTCGAAAGAATCAGTGTTAGCATGGCATGTTAAGCATTTGTAGTTGTGAGTTGCAGGTATGGAATAGATTTGCATGGTATAAGTATTTTTTTCTTTTTCTTTTTTCTTTATAAAAAGGAAAAGCTGTCCAAGGTCAAGAAAGAGTGAAAAGAGTGTTGAGAGGAATGTGTGGGTAAGAGCTGTTTGGTATGTTTGGTATTGCAGAGTTTTCCTCAGGGAACACTGAGTGGAACTGTGAGTTGAGTAAATGTGCTTTGGTGTAACAAAAGTGTTGTTATAGTCTTTAAGGATAATTAAATTTGCTGTGCCTTGTCTGTGCAACTTGAAGAATTTAAAGAAGTCTTAGGAATTATTTCTAACACCATAAGGTAGATATTTACTCATATGTTACATTCAGCCTTCTTTATGTTTTGGCAGTATTTTTGCAGGATTTGAAGGTAGCCAAGTTCTCTTGTGTGTTGTATTACTGTGTGTGTCTGCAGGATCAGTTTTCTGCAGTGTGGCTTGCATAAGCCAGAGTTGTTGATGATTTTGTGATTGGCGTGTTTTAGGATGATCTAGTTCTGCTGAAGGAGTCTAAAGTATCAGTCAGGGGACAAAACTGTCTCTGCAGGGTGTCATTCATGTCCTGATTGACAGAGTTTATGTCATGTCTAAAATAGAGCAGGGTTGGTCCATGTCTGCATTTTTGTCTTAGCTGAAGATCTGTGTCAACTAGAACAATCTTGCGGTCACTTAGTCCTGGACTAGGTGTTTATGTGGAATATCTTATTTGTGAGAAAGAAGTCTAAGGCATGTGCTGTGGTTGGAAACAAGTCACTCTAGCCCCTAGTTTTTTCAGCCCTGGTCACTCTGGCCTCCTCCAAGTTCCATCCAGCTCACTCCGGCCTCCTTGGCTGCACACACATGTAGGAGCATGGGTGTTGTTTTCTATATTGCCAAAGTAGCAAAATAGAAATGTGGAAAATGTACGCTTTCTCAAAACACAAGATACCCAGATGCAGTGGTACGACAAGAAGCCACTTTCGAGTAAAACTAGAGATGTACCGATGCATTGGTATCGGAATTGGCGGTATCAGCCCATTTTTTTGGGTATCAGTATCGGTATTGGCTTATTTTATGCCGATACTTCCGATACCTAAAAGGAATTTACTACTTAGTGATATATTCGATATAAGATATTGATGATACCAAATTAATATAATACGGCATATTAAGTTTCCGTGGTGATTACAGTATGTCATAGAATACTGTTTTCTGTGGTAATAAGCCACAACCTCTAAATTGGACGTGTATGAAACACATATAGGCTGAACACCGGCATCCTGTTACACGGTCGGTCATGAGTCACCACGCATTCTCATTGTCTCTCAGTCAGATGCTGCTCCTCCACCCACACAAAGTTCACACAGGTGAAAAACTTATGTTTTTGAACAAACTTCAAACTTCAGATATTGAGAATCCAACAAAATGATTTGGTATATATATATATATATATATATATATATATATATATATATATATATATATATATATATATATATATATATATATATATATATATATATATATATATATATTTAGGCATTTTGCATTATTGTAAATAACAGCATATTCTTATTTGATTTATAATTAACAGTGCTAGTGCTAGCCTTTTCCAAGATATCATACTGGAATAGGTGGAAGCTCGAATTATATATGTATATTAATTTTAATGCAAGTTTAATTTTTGAGTTACTTGTGTTAACCTAAGGATGTAAAAATTCCATAACTAAGAAAGTAACGATTCTGTTTTGTAATCATGTGCATTGTGTATAATTTGTTGCATATTAATTATTTAAGATCATAGCAATACACTAGAAATTTAGAATAAACTAAACTTTTTCTATTTAATTGAAAAGATTAGGTGAAAGCTCATTTTCTGAATTGGTCTACTAATGTGTAATGAATTAATATGAAAGGACGTCAGATTTAATTAAAGAGAAACATACACAACAAAATGAGTTTCTTTTGCTAATATTTTGTGTGTTTTACAATTTTAATAATTCTAAAAATATATTTGATCGCCAAAATATTGTCAATAAAATCAATAATGAAAATGCACACGACCAAATAGTCGCTAAAGGAGTAAGAAGCAAGAATTTAAAATAACTGACAAGAATCAGAGGACTGAGAAAATATTCATTCCAATTACTGAGTAATTTACCTTTGCAAATGGCTTCAAAAAGCTTCTAGAATTGCTCCTATTTCACAAACGTTCTCAGAAGGACTTACAGCATTCCCCAAAACAAAGCCTCCCATCTGATAATGCTCGCCGCCCACCAACTCATCCTGGTGTCCAGTGCAGTAATCACTATAAGTAGTAGTATCGGTATCGGTGGTATCAGTATCGGTATCGGCCCAATTAGGTGGTATCGGTATCGGAATCAGCCAAAATTTTGGTATTGGTACATCTCTAAGTAAAACGCTACATAAAATAACAATTTATGACGGTTTCCTTCCTATGTGCTGCTTGATCTGTCAAAGTATGGCTATGACAGTGGTGCAATGGGTGAGACCAGTGGCAATACTGAACTTGTACTTCTGATATTTTCAGAAGGATTACCAATGTATGGTCCATGGGGAACTTGAAAAAACAGTGGTACTGTGTCAAGTACTCACTGTCAGATATCACCAGTAGCTACAGTTTTCAGTTCAATGCAGCCATATTTTGTATGTTTGGTGTATATGATCTAAGTGTTTTCACTCATATCTTGACAGTTTTAGGTGTATATAGTCGTCAGGTTTCTAGTCAGATACACAGATAACAGTAGATCTACTGTTATCTGTGTCAGATATAATAATTATTGGCTATTATTTCATCACAAACAAAAATTTTGAACAGTTAATTGTACATTACAGCTGACGTCCATCGTTACTCACCTCTTAATTACATAACTTTCTTAGTTAGACTGCTTTATCTGTGTTTTAAACATTTCATTGTCTAATGGTTTGACCGTTAAGTCAAACCATTAAACCAGTGAGTGAAAGAGAAGCTTAAGTTTTACAAAAGTAATGAACTGGTGACTTTGTCACTACCCAGAATACGTTGCTAATTAGAAAAATGTACCAGTATTTGCCAGCAGTATTGGTATTGGGAAAAAGACAAAAAATATATATAGCTATATGAAACTTACTGATGCATGATAGGGTTAATGCATGTTCACAACAGCTAAAAATAAACACTGTTACAGCAAAGAATGTTACTTTCCACCAATGTTGTTTAAGCAGTTTTTATCATAGCTTCTTAAGTAAACAAGGGGGCTGGAATGACCAGGGTAGTAGACCAGAATGACTAGGGTGGAAGGCTGAAGTAACTCGGGTTGGTAGCTAGAGTGACTTGAAAGCCTGTGGTTAGAGGGCCTACAGTGCCAGAGGGATGTGTGGTAGTCTGGGTTTGTGTTGGCTTGAGTACTGCTTGCAGGAGTGAAGATGTATTTATGATGTCATCACATGTTATTAAACACCTAGGGTTACTAAAAGCCTCTGTTAGTTCTCTTATTCCTCTTCTTGGGAAGTAATGATGATCCTTTTACATTAAATTGTAATACAAAGTTTTCAAGCAGGACAACATGAAAAAACAATCTTAAGTAGTTCAACTAGCTCACATTTGGCAATTATAGTATGACCTCTTTCAAGACATTTGTCCCAGATTTTTGGCTAACTCTCTTAATCTTTTAGGGAACTGGCAATCATGTGGACCCTTTCTTTTATTGTGGCTCTTGGCCAGTTTCCCCTATTCCATTAAAAAAAAAAAATGCAGTAGGAGTTACCAATAGTTACACAATGTAGGTAGTATGGGGTCCCTACAGCCATGATGTGTGTGGCAACAGCAATTATTAACATGAGCATTTCACTGTCAATTAAGCAAACAAGCACAACACAGCAACCCATACAGATTCAAAATATTATCAAGGCATGTATTTATATCTTTCTTTTGTACATATCATTAAACAGTATTTAATTTATATAGTTCATGCAACTTATCATACTATTTCAACAAATACTGCATTTTTGTTCTAAAAAGCTAAATAATAATAGCACCTTCTAAACAAGAAATTCAAGCTGCCCAATGAACAGCAGAAGTAACAAATATATTTCAGTACATTTTGTATTATCTAAATCCACCACAAGATGCCTGGCCCACTTCTCTATTGTGGCTCATGAAATGTAACTCTTGTCACTAAACAGTTATGGCACTGAAGTTCCCCTGTCTCCTGGCTTTTCATGGAGATTCCACAAGGACTAATGAACTATCCTCAAATAATCTAACATAACATAACATAACATAAATAGTAGGATAACAAAGGGCCACCAGGGCCCATCTAGGTTATCCTGTATCAGTCGCACAGCGACTGCATCTTGTCACTAGAAGAAAATAGCCCGTGGTGATGTCTCATATTCAAGTAATTTGACTCATACTACACAAACAGTCATTGTAAGTCAAGTTTCATGGATATCAAAGTAACTGGATTAAAATTACCATCTTGTCATCACCACACCAATCTGTTCATCTGTCACATGCATCAAAACTGTGCCAAAGCTCTTCACGTACCCAATTAATTAATGGGTGCACCAAATATGGTTTACTCCCCAGGCCACATACAAGGCAACAAAGCGTAAGAAGCTGGCATAACACTTTGCATTAGGTTAGGTCATCTGCTTTCACCTCAGAGTTATTCATTGTTCAAATGTATGTCCTAATGTAATGAATACACTCGGTGACTGGCCAATGCTCCCCCACGCCGTGATGGAAGGCAGTGATGAGGAGCGTGGCGGGTTAAGAATAAAATTGGGAAATCTGGGCTAGAGAGACCTTCACCACCATTGGAACATTATCACCAAACAACCCAGCGACGCACCAAAGCCTGATACATTAAGGACAATTCCCTGTACTGCTAACTCACAAGATGCTACTTACTCTGGGACATAATTGGACGAGAAGGTGGAGAATTTGTGGATAGAGTATTTGAGGGGTCGACAGTCGTCTGGCGGAGCCTCGGCCATTGTTGTTGTTGTGGCGAGGCAGCGAGTGGCGGGGCGGGGCGGGCTGCTCGAACGGCGCCGCCAGCCCGCCACCTCCGCCTCACCTAGACCCACTCTCCTTTTTTTTGTCCTGCTCCCAGGACCGCCACAACACACACTTTTTCACTTATGTCATCAAGAAAGCTACAGATATGATAGCTTCCTCGTGGTTCACTCGTCCGTTGCTCCCAACGAGGATAACGTAATATTCTACTCAAGAAAGGTAGCTCAGGCGTAATGCGTACACCAGTCAACCAAAGATAAACGCAAGGTAAAGAGACGTGAAATTAGCTACAAAAAGGTACGGTACGTACATATGATTCAGTTTACACAGTGGACTA
>NC_059294.1:27777811-27835311 GCF_017591435.1 Portunus trituberculatus
TTATTTGTATAATTATGGAAACATTCGCAATAAATGTATTTAAGGAAGAAACACTGAATTCTATCATGTGAAGTGGGAACAAGGTCTAAGACCGCAATGTACGACATTACTCAACCACACGACACACGCATTACACTCTCTCTCTCTCTCTCTCTCTCTCTCTCTCTCTCTCTCTCTCTCTCACCAGCATTAAGACATCAGGAGTTGGGGTGAAGGTGACAAGCAAGGGTAAGCCTCCTCTCCATCTCCCTCTTCACACACACACACACACACACACACACACACCGGGTAGTGTAGTGGTTAACACGCTCGACTCACAATCGAGAGGGCCGGGTTCGAGGCAAATGGGCAAGCTTCTTAATCTGTAGCCCCGGTTCACCTAGCAATAAATAGGTACGGGATGTAACTCGAGGGGTTGTGGCCTTGCTTTCCCGGTGTGTGGAGTGTGTTGTGGTCTCAGTCCTACCGAAGATCGGTCTATGAGCTCTGAGCTCGCTCCGTAATGGGGAAGACTGACTGGGTGACCAACAGGCGACCGTGGTGAATTACACACACACACACACACACACACACACACACACACACACACACACAGACACACACACACACTCGTCTGTCGTTACTAAGTTTCTAACATTCCACCATTCACAGTTTGCTATTTATTTACTATGTATTTGTACTTAATAGTCACTATGTAAAATTCGCTCCCTACTCCTGTCCTTCCCCTAAATTCTAGACACATTACGTTGTGTAAGTTTGAAAGGAAATGAATACGTGATATCATTTGCTTTAGTTTTATTAGATAATTGATTTATTAGACACACATCAATAAATTTAATCCACGTTTCTAAGCTCTGTATGAACTCTAAGTCTGTAAGCACTAGGCAGTACTCTGCAAGTCTGTGACTGCGTGTCCATATATTACTCTATAATCTATAGCAGCGGTTCCCAACCTTATTTGTCCCGTTCCCCCTTTTCCAGTCATTGTTTCACCTGTGGACCCCCTACAACGAAATAGGTTAAGCCAAGAAAATTAATAAAAGATTTTTCTGCAAGAAATGAATATATTAATGTAAAATGCCTTCCATTGTTATGCTGATTAAGATGTAGGCCTATTTATATGAAATCAGAAAACATTCCGTTCAGCACTTTTTGATTTAAGTAAAACACATAGGAAAAATGTTATGTTAATGTTGTTATAGTTGTAGGTATTGTGTGCAAAAACTATCTTTATAATATTTGCCCTTTTTTGAGCTTGCAAGCACATGTATGAATAAAAAGAATCACAAAAACTGTATGAATACAACAAAAATCACAAAACAGCAGTGAATGAAACTTTTCATTGGTTGCGAAAAAGTATGTCACTTTATATTTCTCAATGGGACTTTTGTGGTTGTTTTGAGCAACCAGCTCATGAATCCTTGGCTCAGTGGCAGCCAGTGCACACCTCAAGTCATCTTCCACAGACAGCTTGTTCCTTGATTTTGTTTTTATTGCAAGTAATGAAGAAAACCCACTTTCGCACAGGTAGGTTGAAGCAAAAGGCAAAAGAACTCGAACTGCCAGATCACTTATTTTTGGATATGATTCCATCATTGAACACCAGAAGCTAGACAAGGAGTTTGACTGGAACACATTCTTGGCTGTTGAATCATGGAGAAGCTCAATGAACTCTTCTTGTGCGTCTTCTAACACATCATCAACCTGACATAAGAAAGGATTTTTTGCTAATCCTGCATGCTGAGGGCTCAAGTCAGGAAAGTAACGGCGAAATTCATCATCTAGCTGAGACAAGTGGTCCATGATTTCCTTGGACAAGGTACTTGAAAGCTGACCATCAGCAAGAACTTCATTCAATGATGGAAACATCATAAATTTTCCTACACTCACTCTCTTCTTATACAGCTCCAATTTGGCCAAAATGCATGTATTGAGTCACAGTGGCTGAGCAAGTTTGAATCCTTTCCTTGAGTCTCAAGTTCAGCTGGTTGAAGATTTCAAATATGTCCACAAGATAAGCAAGGCGGAGCTCAAAGTGTTCTGATTTCAATATCTCCAACAGGTCACATTTTTCTGTACATCAAGAAACATTTCAACTTCCTGGCGAAGAGAGAAGAAGCGGGACAAAATCTCCTGCAGACAACCACCTGACGGATGTATAAAAGAGCAAGGAACTATGCTCGGATTCCATGTCATGACACAGTTGCTGGAACAGTCTCGTGTTGAGGGCAGAGTTTTTCACATAGTTCACGACCTTGACAATACCAGTGAAAATTGTGAGAAGCCCAGAAGGAAGCGATTTAGAAGCCAGAGCCTCCCGATGAATGAAGCAGTGCACACCAACTGCATTTGGTGCTTTGGATTTTACTTTTGCTTGGAAACCCGACCTCGACCCAAGCATGGCTGGAGCTCCATCAGTTGTGATTCCAACAAGATTATTCCAACTCAAACCATGCTTGTCAAAAAACGATGACACAGCATTCATCACATCAGTGGCCGTACTTGATGTTTCAAGATTTTGACAGCAAAGAAATTCCTCCTTTATTATGCCTTTGAACAGGTATCGGCAGTATACCAACAGCTGGCACGCCATTGCTACATCAGTGGATTCATCGACCTGTATAGCAAAAATGGGGGATGCTTTTATCTCTTCAATAATCTGATCTTTCACATCACCTGACATGTCCCTGATTCTTCGCTGGATAGTATTATTCGAAAGAGATACATCACTTAGTTTCTGTGCTGCTTCTGCTCCAAGAATCAGTCTAACCATTTCTTTTGCACAAGGTAGGATCAATTCTTCAGCAATTGTGTGTGGCTTTTTCTTCCGTGCTACTAAATAAGCCACTCTGTATGATGCTTCCACGATGTTCCCTCTCTTCTCTTGGAAGCTACCAGTCGCATCAAGTTTTTGCCTCTTCAGTTCATCAGCTTTCCTCTTGAAAAAATCCTTTTCCTTCCCAGCATACTCAGGGTGGCATTTGGTCAGGTGAAGTTGTAATTTTGAAGGCTTCAGTGAATCATTTCCCAGGACACGAAAACAAATGACACACTGTGGGAGATCTACATTATTTTTTTGAATCGAAGTAAACCCCCACTGAAGATAATCTTCCGAGAACTTTCTCTTCTTACTTGACAGTATAATAAATTTAAAAATAAGTAGAATCTCTATGGACCCCTTGAAATTCTTCCATGGACCCTTGGGGTCCATGGACCCCTGTTTGGGAACCACTGATCTATAGGTTGTGCAATGTATAGAACACATCCGCATCCACACATCCTCTGTAGAGTGTGGATGCGGATGCGGATGCGAATATATATTTCACCACAAATGCGGATGCGGAGGCGGACGCGGATGTTCAGATTATCACAACTACGGATGCGGATGCGGATGTGGATGTGAAAAAATATGAGGATGTTTCGTGGATGCGGATGCGGATGCAGATGTCCGATACATCTCTAGTGTGTATGTGTGTGTGTGTGTGTGTGTGTGTGTGTGTGTGTGTGTGTGTGTGTGTGTGTGCGCTCATGTGTGTGTGTGTTCTGACTCAGAATTTTTTTTATTATCAATGAGATTTTTCCTCTTACACACTTGGTTTGACTGTGCTAATTATTTTGCTGTTCCTTCTTTTGGCGCTGTCTCTTTTTTGTTTGTGCTTTGGCTTCTTTTGTTCATAAGTCCTTCATAAGGATTGCAAGTATTACTACCACTGCAATCGATAAGGCTAAGAATATCATTCCGTCCATTGAAAAGACGTGGGATGTTTAGATCAAGATTTTATAAGCAATTATTAGCGGTTTAACTACTTTCCTCCTTGGAACTATAATTTAGCCGTAAAATTCTTCAGGTGTTTGATACGAAACACGAAGAGTCATGGAAAAACAAATGAGCAGGCTGTGCATTTGTAACGATAACAAAAATTAAGTGAATAAATACTGTAATAGATAAATGAAATCCTCATGAACTTAATCGGTAAGTGGTACAATTTGTTTTCTGATAACACACCGTTAAGGAGAAGAATAACAAGGGGGAGGAGAACATAAGAACAAAAGATCGTTGACCAAAAATGGTCGAGGCTGAAGAAGTTCCCTTTACAAAACATCGCGCGCGTCTTCCGTGCGCCGCCACAGTAAATACTTTCATTGCAGCTCAACTTTCTTCATTATATAAATACACACACACACACACACACACACACACACACACACACACACACACACACACACACACACACGGCCCGGTAGCTCAGTGGTTAGAGCGCTGGCTTCACAAGCCAGATGACCGTGGTTCGATTCCCCGGCCGGGTGGAGATATTTGGGTGTGTCTCCTTTCACGTGTAGCCCCTGTTCTCACTGTAGCAGTGAGTAGGTACGGGATGTAAATCGAGGAGTTGTGACCTTGTTGTCCCGGTGTGTGGTGTGTGCCTGGTCTCATACCTATCCCAAGATCGGAAATAATGAGCTCTGAGCTCGTTCCGTAGGGTAACGTCTGGCTGTCTCGTCAGAGACTGCAGCAGCTCAAACAGTGAATTACACACACACACACACACACACGAACCAGCAAACAAGTAGGAAACAAATAATGAATCATGCTGTTTTTCGAGGCACCTCCAGTATTATTTGCTTATTCCTGCCATCCCTGAGGTAACTGCACTTAAAATTGACTTTTCTTTCATCTCTCGTTGGTGTCGGAATGTTTCTTCTCAGTCCAATAAGGAGAGGCGTTCATAATGTTCATGTCTTTAGTTGTTACTAAAGAAAAGTTTTAGTACAAGCCGAGAAAAGGAGCTAAATTGCATTACATTCAATATGGAACTTGTTAAAAATAGTATTTGTAACCTTTCTCTCTCTCTCTCTCTCTCTCTCTCTCTCTCTCTATATATATATATATATATATATATATATATATATATATATATATATATATATATATATATATATATATATATATATATATATATATATATATATATATATATATATATATATATATATATATATATATATATATATATATATATATATATATATATGCACGTATGCAAGCGTGTGTGTGTGTGTGTGTGTGTGTGTGTGTGTGTGTGTGTGTGTGTGTGTGTGTGTGTGTGTGTGTGTGTGTGTGTGTGTGTGTAATAATAATAAAAACAACAATAATGTAAGTGTGTGTGTGTGTGTGTGTGTGTGTGTGTGTGTGTGTGTGTGTGTGTGTGTGTGTGTGTGTGTTAGAGATATATCGGATGTCGAATTTCAGACATCCGCGGATGCGGATGTGTATGCGGACGTCATTTTGCGGATGCAAATGTGGATGCGGATATCAGTCTCTGCTAAAATGCTGATGGAAATGCGGATCGGATATCAGAATATGACATCCTCGCGGATGCGGATGCGGATGCAGATGTTTTTACGTCAAACTCTCTGACCAAGAGGACAAAAAAAAAAAAAAAGCCTGCTTCAGTGTCAGACCATGCAGACAGCAGGAGAAGTAACAAATAAAAATTAGGTGGCAGAACCAAAATACTGCCAAATGAGTTGGAATGGTGTCTTAACAGTTGATACTTCTCTCTTTGAAAGTATTTAATTCATCCATTTAATTCATCCATGACTAACATTTCTGCTGTGCATTTATCCAGTTTCTTTGCCTTAGGGTTAGAAGCATCCCATAATTTTGCACTCTGAAAATACTCACCAACATTCCTTTGCTTAGCATCTGTCTTTGCTTTTTGCAAAGGTGTTTTTTCTATATTTATTTTTCTTCCAACTTCTTTCTCTCTTTTCCATCAACTCTTCAAACTGTTCTTTATGCACTGATTTCAAGTGGTTTTTCAAAGATGTAGTTCCACGTCCCTTTCGTGAATCATCTTTCTTGCACAACAGACACTGTGCTAGGTCACTTAACTTACACATGAAATATTTCCACACTTCACTGCTATGTGACGCCATTTTTCACTTGCTATAGCAGTCAGCACACAGAGCAATAAGGCTTTGTAAACTTGATTATAATATCCATTTAAACACAAACACTGGCAAACTGTTTATCAGCGAGGAGCAAGCAAGGAAGGAGAAGTACTTCTTATTTCGAAGGCAAACTCTTACCAAACTGATAACCTGCCAGTGTACTATGTAGGACTCAGAATGCCAGTTTACAACTTATGGATCAGAATTATAAATTTCCAAGATGCTTAGCAAATGTGAAAAGAAAATTACTGTATTATAATGCTTCATTGCATTAAATTCTAGTAAGAAATACATCGAAAGTCTTTCCATAATAGTAATGATAATAATAATGATGATAATAATAATGATAATAATAATTATAATGATAATAATAATAATAAAACAATAGCTAATATTACATTTCCTCTGTGAAAATCCTTTCATCGGCAACTCCCTATATCAGGGAAACAGGCGACGACAGGGAAACTCATGCGATAAGAAGAGGTCAGCGCTGTCGGTTCATATTTTTCAACATTATTATTTGTATAATTATGGAAACATTCGCAATAAATGTATTTAAGGAAGAAACACTGAATTCTATCATGTGAAGTGGGAACAAGGTCTAAGACCGCAATGTACGACATTACTCAACCACACGACACACGCATTACACTCTCTCTCTCTCTCTCTCTCTCTCTCTCTCTCTCTCTCTCTCTCTCCAGCATTAAGACATCAGGAGTTGGGGTGAAGGTGACAAGCAAGGGTAAGCCTCCTCTCCATCTCCCTCTTCACACACACACACACACACACACACACACACCGGGTAGTGTAGTGGTTAACACGCTCGACTCACAATCGAGAGGGCCGGGTTCGAGGCAAATGGGCAAGCTTCTTAATCTGTAGCCCCGGTTCACCTAGCAATAAATAGGTACGGGATGTAACTCGAGGGGTTGTGGCCTTGCTTTCCCGGTGTGTGGAGTGTGTTGTGGTCTCAGTCCTACCCGAAGATCGGTCTATGAGCTCTGAGCTCGCTCCGTAATGGGGAAGACTGACTGGGTGACCAACAGGCGACCGTGGTGAATTACACACACACACACACACACACACACACACACACACACACACACACACAGACACACACACACACTCGTCTGTCGTTACTAAGTTTCTAACATTCCACCATTCACAGTTTGCTATTTATTTACTATGTATTTGTACTTAATAGTCACTATGTAAAATTCGCTCCCTACTCCTGTCCTTCCCCTAAATTCTAGACACATTACGTTGTGTAAGTTTGAAAGGAAATGAATACGTGATATCATTTGCTTTAGTTTTATTAGATAATTGATTTATTAGACACACATCAATAAATTTAATCCACGTTTCTAAGCTCTGTATGAACTCTAAGTCTGAAGCACTAGGCAGTACTCTGCAAGTCTGTGACTGCGTGTCCATATATTACTCTATAATCTATAGCAGCGGTTCCCAACCTTATTTGTCCCGTTCCCCCTTTTCCAGTCATTGTTTCACCTGTGGACCCCCTACAACGAAATAGGTTAAGCCAAGAAAATTAATAAAAGATTTTTCTGCAAGAAATGAATATATTAATGTAAAATGCCTTCCATTGTTATGCTGATTAAGATGTAGGCCTATTTATATGAAATCAGAAAACATTCCGTTCAGCACTTTTTGATTTAAGTAAAACACATAGGAAAAATGTTATGTTAATGTTGTTATAGTTGTAGGTATTGTGTGCAAAAACTATCTTTATAATATTTGCCCTTTTTTGAGCTTGCAAGCACATGTATGAATAAAAGAATCACAAAACTGTATGAATACAACAAAAATCACAAAACAGCAGTGAATGAAACTTTTCATTGGTTGCGAAAAAGTATGTCACTTTATATTTCTCAATGGGACTTTTGTGGTTGTTTTGAGCAACCAGCTCATGAATCCTTGGCTCAGTGGCAGCCAGTGCACACCTCAAGTCATCTTCCACAGACAGCTTGTTCCTTGATTTTGTTTTTATTGCAAGTAATGAAGAAAACCCACTTTCGCACAGGTAGGTTGAAGCAAAAGGCAAAAGAACTCGAACTGCCAGATCACTTATTTTTGGATATGATTCCATCATTGAACACCAGAAGCTAGACAAGGAGTTTGACTGGAACACATTCTTGGCTGTTGAATCATGGAGAAGCTCAATGAACTCTTCTTGTGCGTCTTCTAACACATCATCAACCTGACATAAGAAAGGATTTTTTGCTAATCCTGCATGCTGAGGGCTCAAGTCAGGAAAGTAACGGCGAAATTCATCATCTAGCTGAGACAAGTGGTCCATGATTTCCTTGGACAAGGTACTTGAAAGCTGACCATCAGCAAGAACTTCATTCAATGATGGAAACATCATAAATTTTCCTACACTCACTCTCTTCTTATACAGCTCCAATTTGGCCAAAATGCATGTATTGAGTCACAGTGGCTGAGCAAGTTTGAATCCTTTCCTTGAGTCTCAAGTTCAGCTGGTTGAAGATTTCAAATATGTCCACAAGATAAGCAAGGCGGAGCTCAAAGTGTTCTGATTTCAATATCTCCAACAGGTCACATTTTTCTGTACATCAAGAAACATTTCAACTTCCTGGCGAAGAGAGAAGAAGCGGGACAAAATCTCCTGCAGACAACCACCTGACGGATGTATAAAAGAGCAAGGAACTATGCTCGGATTCCATGTCATGACACAGTTGCTGGAACAGTCTCGTGTTGAGGGCAGAGTTTTCACATAGTTCACGACCTTGACAATACCAGTGAAAATTGTGAGAAGCCCAGAAGGAAGCGATTTAGAAGCCAGAGCCTCCCGATGAATGAAGCAGTGCACACCAACTGCATTTGGTGCTTTGGATTTTACTTTTGCTTGAAACCCGACCTCGACCCAAGCATGGCTGGAGCTCCATCAGTTGTGATTCCAACAAGATTATTCCAACTCAAACCATGCTTGTCAAAAAACGATGACACAGCATTCATCACATCAGTGGCCGTACTTGATGTTTCAAGATTTTGACAGCAAAGAAATTCCTCCTTTATTATGCCTTTGAACAGGTATCGGCAGTATACCAACAGCTGGCACGCCATTGCTACATCAGTGGATTCATCGACCTGTATAGCAAAAATGGGGGATGCTTTTATCTCTTCAATAATCTGATCTTTCACATCACCTGACATGTCCCTGATTCTTCGCTGGATAGTATTATTCGAAAGAGATACATCACTTAGTTTCTGTGCTGCTTCTGCTCCAAGAATCAGTCTAACCATTTCTTTTGCACAAGGTAGGATCAATTCTTCAGCAATTGTGTGTGGCTTTTTCTTCCGTGCTACTAAATAAGCCACTCTGTATGATGCTTCCACGATGTTCCCTCTCTTCTCTTGGAAGCTACCAGTCGCATCAAGTTTTGCCTCTTCAGTTCATCAGCTTTCCTCTTGAAAAAATCCTTTTCCTTCCCAGCATACTCAGGGTGGCATTTGGTCAGGTGAAGTTGTAATTTTGAAGGCTTCAGTGAATCATTTCCCAGGACACGAAAACAAATGACACACTGTGGGAGATCTACATTATTTTTTTGAATCGAAGTAAACCCCCACTGAAGATAATCTTCCGAGAACTTTCTCTTCTTACTTGACAGTATAATAAATTTAAAAATAAGTAGAATCTCTATGGACCCCTTGAAATTCTTCCATGGACCCTTGGGGTCCATGGACCCCTGTTTGGGAACCACTGATCTATAGGTTGTGCAATGTATAGAACACATCCGCATCCACACATCCTCTGTAGAGTGTGGATGCGGATGCGGATGCGAATATATATTTCACCACAAATGCGGATGCGGAGGCGGACGCGGATGTTCAGATTATCACAACTACGGATGCGGATGCGGATGTGGATGTGAAAAAATATGAGGATGTTTCGTGGATGCGGATGCGGATGCAGATGTCCGATACATCTCTAGTGTGTATGTGTGTGTGTGTGTGTGTGTGTGTGTGTGTGTGTGTGTGTGTGTGTGTGCGCGCATGTGTGTGTGTGTTCTGACTCAGAATTTTTTTTATTATCAATGAGATTTTTCCTCTTACACACTTGGTTTGACTGTCCTAATTATTTTGCTGTTCCTTCTTTTGGCGCTGTCTCTTTTTTGTTTGTGCTTTGGCTTCTTTTGTTCATAAGTCCTTCATAAGGATTGCAAGTATTACTACCACTGCAATCGATAAGGCTAAGAATATCATTCCGTCCATTGAAAAGACGTGGGATGTTTAGATCAAGATTTTATAAGCAATTATTAGCGGTTTAACTACTTTCCTCCTTGGAACTATAATTTAGCCGTAAAATTCTTCAGGTGTTTGATACGAAACACGAAGAGTCATGGAAAAACAAATGAGCAGCCTGTGCATTTGTAACGATAACAAAAATTAAGTGAATAAATACTGTAATAGATAAATGAAATCCTCATGAACTTAATCGGTAAGTGGTACAATTTGTTTTCTGATAACACACCGTTAAGGAGAAGAATATCAAGGGGGAGGAGAACATAAGAACAAAAGATCGTTGACCAAAAATGGTCGAGGCTGAAGAAGTTCCCCTTTACAAAACATCGCGCGCGTCTTCCGTGCGCCGCCACAGTAAATACTTTCATTGCAGCTCAACTTTCTTCATTATATAAATACACACACACACACACACACACACACACACACACACACACACACACACACACACACACACGGCCCGGTAGCTCAGTGGTTAGAGCGCTGGCTTCACAAGCCAGATGACCGTGGTTCGATTCCCCGGCCGGGTGGAGATATTTGGGTGTGTCTCCTTTCACGTGTAGCCCCTGTTCTCACTGTAGCAGTGAGTAGGTACGGGATGTAAATCGAGGAGTTGTGACCTTGTTGTCCCGGTGTGTGGTGTGTGCCTGGTCTCATACCTATCCCAAGATCGGAAATAATGAGCTCTGAGCTCGTTCCGTAGGGTAACGTCTGGCTGTCTCGTCAGAGACTGCAGCAGCTCAAACAGTGAATTACACACACACACACACACACGAACCAGCAAACAAGTAGGAAACAAATAATGAATCATGCTGTTTTTCGAGGCACCTCCAGTATTATTTGCTTATTCCTGCCATCCCTGAGGTAACTGCACTTAAAATTGACTTTTCTTTCATCTCTCGTTGGTGTCGGAATTTTTCTTCTCAGTCCAATAAGGAGAGACGTTCATAATGTCCATGTCTTTAGTTGTTACTAAAGAAAAATTTTAGTACAAGCCTGAGAAAAAGGAGCTAAATTGCATTACATTCAATATGGAACTTGTTTAAAATATTTGTAACCTAGATACATATTTCACTCTTCTCCCTCCCTCCCTCCCTCTCTCTCTCTCTCTCTCTCTCTCTCTCTCTCTCTCTCTCTCTCTCTCTCTCTCTCTCTCTCTCTCTCTCTCTCTCTCTCTCTCTCTCTCTCTCTCTCTCTCTATCTATATATATATATATATATATATATATATATATATATATATATATATATATATATATATATATATATATATATATATATATATATATATATATATATATATATATATATATATATATATATATATATATATATATATATATATATATATATATATATATATATATATATATATATATATATATATATATATATATATATATATATATATATATATATATATATATATATATATATATATATATATATATATATATATATATATATATATATATATATATATATATATATATATATATATATATATATATATATATATATATATATATATATATATATATATATATATATATATATATATATATATATATATATATATATATATATATATATATATATATATATATATATATATATATATATATATATATATATATATATATATATATATATATATATATATATATATATATATATATATATATATATATATATATATATATATATATATATATATATATATATATATATATATATATATATATATATATATATATATGTGTGTGTGTGTGTGTGTGTGTGTGTGTGTGTGTAATAATATTAAAAATAACAATTATGTATGGTGTGTGTGTGTGTGTGTGTGTGTAATTCACCACCACGGTCGTCTGCTGGTCACCCAGCCAGCCTTCCCCATTACGGAGTGAGCTCAGAGATTATAGACCGATCTTCGGGTAGGACTGAGACCACAACACACTCCACACACCGGGAAAGTGATGTTATAATCCTTAGAGTTACATATCGTACCTATTTACAGCTAGGTGAACGAGGGCAACACATTAAGAGGCTTGCCCATTTGCCTCGCCGTGCCTGGGACTCGAACCCGGACCTTCTCGATTGTGAGCCGAACGTGCTAATCACTACATTACGCGGTGTGTGTGTGTGTGTGTGTGTGTGTGTGTGTGTGTGTGTGTGTGTGTGTGTGTGTGTGTGTGTGTGTGTTGTAAAGATAGTAATAATAAAAACAATAATAATGATAATAATAATAATAATAATAATAATAATAATAATAATAATAATAATAATAATAATAATAATAATAATAATAATAATAATAATAATAATAATAATAATAATAATAATAATAATAATAACAATAATAATAATAATAATAATAATAATAATAATAATAATGGTAATGATAATATCGGTGTGTGTGTGTGTGTGTGTGTGTGTGTGTGTGTGTGTGTGTGTGTGTGTGTGTGTGTGTGCGCATATGTGTGCGTGTGTGTGTGTTGTGACTCGATGCAATTTTTTATTATCAATGAGATTTTTCCTCTTACACACTTGGTTTGACTGTCCTAATTATTTTGCTGTTCCTTCTTTTGGCGCTGTTTTTTTTCTGTTTGTGCTTTGGCTTCTTTTGTTCATAAGTCCTTCATAAGGATTGCAAGTATTACTACCACTGCAATCGATAAGGCTAAGAATATCATTCCGTCCATTGAAAAGACGTGGGATGTTTAGATCAAGATTTTATAAGCAATTATTAGCGGTTTAACTACTTTCCTCCTTGGAACTATAATTTAGCCGTAAAACTCTTCAGGTGTTTGATACGAAACACGAAGTCATGGAAAAACAAATGAGCAGCCTGTGCATTTGTAACGATAACAAAAATTAAGTGAATAAATACTGTAATAGATAAATGAAATCCTCATGAACTTAATCGGTAAGTGGTACAATTTGTTTTCTGATAACACACCGTTAAGGAGAAGAATAACAAGGGAGAGGAGAACTTAAAAAATTGTCGATGCTGAAGAAGTTCCCCTTTACAAAACATCGCGTGTGTCTTCCGTGTGTCGCCACAACAAATACTTTCATTGCAGCTCAACTTTCATCATTATATAAACACACACACACACACACACACACACACACACACACACACACACACACACACACACACGAACTAGCAAACAAGTAGGAAACAAATAATGAATCATGCTGCTTTGCAAGGCACCTCCAGTATTATTTGCTTATTCCTGCCATCCCTGAGGTAACTGCACTTAAAATAATGTCCCTGTCTTTAGTTGTTACTAAAGAAAAAAAAAATGAATGTGATTGTATTTTTACATCATGTTTTAGTACAACACCGAAAAAAAGACCTAAATTGCATTACATTCATAATGGAACTTGTTTGAACTGATTGTAACCTAGATATGTATTTCCCCCCCCCCCTCTCTCTCTCTCTCTATATATATATATATATATATATATATATATATATATATATATATATATATATATATATATATATATATATATATATATATATATATATATATATATATATATATATATATATATATATATATATATATATATATATATATATATATATATATATATCGTGTGTATGTGTGTGTGTGTGTGTGTGTGTGTGTGTGTGTGTGTGTGTGTGTGTGTGCTGACTCAGAGTAATTTTTTATCATTGATGAGAATTATCCTCCTACACACTAAATTTTACTGTAGAAACTGTTTCACTTTTTTTTTAACTTTTCTTTTTAAAAAATTTTCCTGTCAGTGATGGCTGCCAATTAAAGCACGAATTGAGTACAAGATTAGTGTTATGACTCATCAGGCATTACAGTCTGGAACACCTGAGTACTTGAGGAACTTACAGGAAACGTTCCACCATGACACTACGATGGAGCTGAGATACGATGCAGACCCATACAGACTACATGAGCCAAGATATAACCTTGACATGGGATGCCGAGCATTTGCAAGATGCACAAGGATTTACAATAAACTGCCGAGTGATATCGAAGGCTGTGCCAGGATCGATATCTTCAAAAGGAAATTGAAGACATATTTGTTCAAGGAAGTTAACGATTTTAACGGCATGGAAATCAAAGACAATTATAGATGCTAGTTGCTTTTGAGGGAGGCTCTGCTGAGCGCTGCCTTGCAGTGGAGCGGAGCCTTGAACAAACACCCCAAGTAACAAGTAAGTAAGTAATGGTATTTTGTAACTGTGCCTAATTACTTTCTGTTCAAGGTGAAGTTATTCCGGCGAGATGTCTTACCTCGTGTCTTTATCATGTCATATGTCTGTGTTGGCTCCATTTTCCATCACGAAGCGCAATTAGTGAGGGCTTTACCCATTTAGCATGGTTAATTGCTTTGCATAAGGAGCCAACTATATGGAGACGTCTCGGCCACTTACGTCATATATATGGTATGCGCTTTTTGCCAAAAGACTGAGCGCTAGAAAAAGAAAGGAAGAAAAACAGAAAAAGGACATTTCTTATTACCTCTCTTTACTTTCAAATGACCTGCTTCCTCGCTCGCGGGTGTGCTGTCACCCCATCCTGCCTCGACTCATATAATTTGCACATTGGAATGTTGCTGACATCGGTGCCAAACATTTATGAGCAACTGTGCTGTGAGCTGAGCAGTGCCAGAAACCTTGCTGTGAACATTACGTAAGAAAGAAATGTAAATGATTGAGGGAAGCAATGAATGAGAAAAATGTCTTGACGAATAGATAGATAAATAGATAAATAAATAAATAAATAAATAAATAAATAAATAAATAAATGAAGATCAATGAATAAATTAATAAATGAATAGACAAATCGATGGATGAATAAACAAGCCTATAGGTAAATATTTTCAGTCTTAGTTTGGCCACAATGCCATCATTATCTTTAGCCAGAACAGGTTAGGTCACGCTGAGGTCACGCTCATTGTGCCCACGATGCATTGCTACAACAGGGATTGCGTCCATACACGTTTGTCAGCGAATGTGTTCTCCATATGTGTTTGGTCTGAAGTGCTACCTGGGTGTGCTTTTTTGCTGAGCATCAGTTACACTACCCGAGTCATTATTGCTAACATAATGCATGATGAAGCATGACTTTCCATCTTTCAGGATATGTATGTCCAGTAAATAAACTTGGCCAAGTTCATTTAGGTTTTTTGCAGAAAAATCGGCAGCAACATGCGGAACAAGATTGAAACACTATTTTGTGCATTTAAGGCAGAGATCAGCACACTACTCTGATGGCACTCATTGTGCATGTCCTCTCCGCTGCCACTCGCAACGCGGTGTTGATCAATCACATTCAATGCAAATTATTAAGTTCCCTAATATTTCCTTTTTTTTTTTTTTTTTAGCTTGTCGATTTCTTGAAAGCTTCTCACTTCTAAATGTGCACGATACAGCTAGCATTTCTTATTTGACATATTTCCGGTTATACCTTCCCTTGCTTTCTTTTCGAATTCAGCTTAGCATAAGCTTAGACTCAGGATTTGAATATGTAGCTCATGCCAATGTATCACTATACTGCTGTGCTCAATGCAGAAAAACGGTAACTCACAATAAAGTAGCTATTATGCCACCTATAACTAAGTAACAGTTATGAAGGCAGCTGCAATGGTAGGACTGAATAGATACGATTTAAGATTCAGTCACTGGTAAAACAACATACAGTATACTACTTACATTCACTGAATGTCAGATCACACATTCCCATGACAGCATTGTAGTATATGAGTCAATCGGCATGTATGAAACTTACGAGTCTCAAGTCCTGTTGACCACCGCGCTATAAACACTGGCAGGCACACGTTGTTAAGAAAATACTGCCTCTATAGTTCAAGAAATACGTTGGGACTTCTCCGCTTCACCGTTTGAGCAAATGCCAGCAAGTGTTACGAAATAAGTAGCTATTTTGTACATTTCGCGAAATAAGGAACTGACTGCACGTCTCATGAGATGTCCAGTCAAATGACTAATTTGTAAAATGAATAAATACACAAATGGGCTGAGCATACACACACACACACACACACACACACACACACACACGTCCGGTAGCTCAGTGGTTAGAGCGCTGGCTTCACAAGCCAGAGGACCGGGGTTCGATTCCCCGGCCGGGTGGAGATATTTGGGTGTGTCTCCTTTCACGTGTAGCCCCTGTTCACCTAGCAGTGAGTAGGTATGGGATGTAAATCGAGGAGTTGTGACCTTGTTGTCCCGGTGTGTGGTGTGTGCCTGGTCTCAGGCCTATCCCAAGATCGGAAATAATGAGCTCTGAGGTCGTTCCGTAGGGTAACGTCTGGCTCTCTCGTCAGAGACTGCAGCAGATCAAACAGTGAAACACACACACACACACACACATGCCACGTAGTCTAGTAATCAGCACACTGAGAAGGCTTCGAGTCCCTGGGTAAGTCAGTTAATGCTGTACCCCCTGTTCACCTAGCAGGAAATAGATAAGGGAAACCGGAGAGGTTGTGGCCTCGCTTTCCCGGTGTGTAATATGGTCAGTCCTCTCCGAAGATTAGTCAGTATGAGCTCTGAGGTCTTTCTGTAATAAGGGAACGGCTGGCTGGGTGACCATGCAGCAGACGACCGTGGTGAGTTACACACACACACACACACACACCCCGCGTAGTGTAGTGGTTAGCACGCTCGACTCACAATCGAGAGGGCCAGGTTCGAGTCCCGGAGCGGCGAGGCAAATGGGCAAGCCTTTTAATGTGTAGCCCCTGTTCAGCTAGCAGTAAATAGGTACGGGATGTAACTCGAGGGGTTGTGGCCTTGCTTTCCCGGTGTGTGTTGTGTGTGATGTGGTCTCAGTCCTACCCGAAGATCGGTCTATGAGCTCTGAGCTCGCTCCGTAATGGGGAAGACTGGCTGGGTGACCAGCAGACGACCGAGGTGAATTACACCATAGCGGGCGTCTCTTCTGGTGAGAAAGGCAACACCAGACCTAGGATGGAGAGATCAGAGCTGCCATGTACAGTACAATACTCCAACGCATTACATTTCACAATGACACTACGTAGGTGCGGGTGGAAGACTGTAATGGTATGCAGTTCTGCCGTCGCCACGCCTATGTTGGCTCGACGGCCAGTCATAACCCACCTATTGCATGCTATTTTAGGGTATCACGACTCACCGGCCCATCACTTACCTGGCACATTTCCTCTCCTTGATAACCGCCCACGGCTGAGTCTGAGCCATATATATCCCTGCAACCCCGTAATCGTACCCACGTCCACGCCCACACTTATGCATTTTCTGCCCCGACAAACACATAAGCACACAAAATGCCTCTGTTCAAGAACCAGGAAGCTTTAGCTGCTGCTGCCGTACGGTGAGATGAGGAGTCAAGTGGTTCAGTGAAGTAGCGGCCACACTACCTAGAATGCCCGAATATTAATTTTGTCCACTCTTCCACAACTACGTCTGGGCTTGTTGCTGACCCATACATATACTGTTTGGGTGCGATGATCAATAATCAGACATGCAATGCAGATGTCGAGAGTTTTAGGCTATTGTGTATAAGAATATTAGTGATAACACTCCTCGAGCAAATCGGAATATACATATGATAAAATTTGCAGTATTCTGAATTTATGGATAAAGAAAAAAAATAAATTGTCTTAGTTAAACTCCTGAGGGAAAGGAAAAAGAAGCATGACGGTCAACTGAATAACATGAAGAAAACTGCAGAAGCAATAGTTCATATCTCAAGGCCCGTTTTCTAGACAGTGCTTATGGTTGAGAGTACTACAGGCACCATGAGGCAGAGAGCTACTTGATCTGCAGAGGCAATAATCCATATCCGTGGAGAGTTTTAGACTCCATGGGATAGCGAGGCCCATTATTGTCCATCCATCTTGACCACACTGCTATGATCCCAAGTCCCAGGGTGGCGGGGATGCAGCAGAGCAGGTTTGACGTTCAGTGTGACCAGCACGGGTGGGCGGGAAGGCGCCAGCCAGCCCAAAAGGGCCTAACATGCTGATACCTATGACTAGCTTAATCAGAAGTCCCGTCATGCTGCCAAGATATAAGTCACTTCGACATGTATGTTATGACCTCTCTCTCTCTCTCTCTCTCTCTCTCTCTCTCTCTCTCTCTCTCTCTCTCTCTCAGTATTCTTTCTACACCCTTCTGCAATTACTATCCTTGCTGATGAAAAGCAATATGAATTTAGAAGGCCGAGCAAGTCTGAAGGTCTTGAGGTACAGAACTCACCGGTACAATAATAGCAGTAGCGTGCAGTTAGAGAGGGAGGGTCCACGTGACGGTAGAGGCGCCTGTCTTCCGCGCCAAACCCGACGAGAAAGAGCAAAAACTCGTACACGTGACCCATTTTTCACGTTTCATCGAGTCAGTTACCATTGAGTAGACACATGATATTGGGATTTTGATTTCAAGGTCTGTTTATAAATGAAATAACATTCTTGACTACTTTAATGCGACACATGAAAGGAAATTAATGCGTCTTGAAACTGCACTGAACATTTTACGCAGACGATATTGCGTTTCAGTGCGAACATAACGTCATCTGGGCAGACATTAATTATCCTGGCACGAGTTATCCTTGGCAGGCCTGTGCAGGGCAGAGGGAAGTCAACGGGGTCAACAGTAACTCTGATGGAAGTTATATAGATCTACATGCGTGTTACTACAGTCCTAATGTCATCTCAGGAAGGATTCTGCATCGTTAATGAAAAGAAAGATACTAAAGGGAACCCGGCTTATCGTATGTAAGCTTCTTGAGACCGATTCTAAAGAGAACCACAGAAGCGGAGGGGAGGTTAAGGTCTTCTTTTTAATGTAAGAGGTCAAGGGCAACGAAAACAAAATAAATAAACTGGATCACTCAAATGCCAGTCCTCGAAAAGAGCCGAGAAGTTAGTCAAAAGAATGGGATAAATGTTTTGAAATCTCCCTCTTAAATGAGTTCAGGTCATAGGAAGATGGAAATACAGAAGTAGACAAGGAGTTCCAGGATTTACCGAAGAAAAGTATGAATGATTGAGAACACTGGTTAACTCTTGCACTAGAGAGGTTAATAATAGGGGTGAGAGAAAGAGAAGGTCTTGTGTAACGAGATCGCGGGAGGAGGGGAGGCATGCAGTTAGCGGGAACAGAAGAGCAGTTGTCTTGAAAATAGCGGCAGAACATGGCAAGAGATGCAACATTCCGGTGGTAAGAAAGAGGCTGAAGACAGTCAGTCAGAGGAGAGGAATTGATGTAACGAAAATCTTTTGATTCCACTCTATCTAATAAAACAGTATGAGTGGAACGCCCAATGATGAAGAGGGGACATTTGTCTGAGAGGTTGTGTTGAGTTGATAGATGGAGGAATTGAGTTTTTGAGGCATTGAACACTAAGTTTTCTCTGTCCTAATCAGAAACGTTAGAGAAATTGGGAGTCAGCCGTTTAGTGGCGTCCTGCGGGATCTTTTAACTTCATTACGGGAAGTCTAATGGTATTTTGAGAATTCTGCATCATCAGTTACGGTTAAAAAGAACATTTAAAGAGAACTCATATATATATATATATATATATATATATATATATATATATATATATATATATATATATATATATATATATATATATATATATATATATATATATATATATATATATATATATATATATATATATATATATATATATATATATATATATATATATATATATATATATATATATATATATATATATATATATATATATATATATATATATATATATATATATATATATATATATATATATATATATATATATATATATATATATGCCCAATTATAGTGATATTGGGAAAATTACTCCTCAGATTGTGATGATTAAAATTTCTTTTACTGAGAAAGACGATGAAAATAAATTCTGAGAAGTAAGTTAAGGATCTGAAAAAAACAAAACAAAATGATGTCACCGGGAACTGCTAGAGATGGATTTCTTACACAGTAATCTTCCTTACGGATTCGATCGGATGACACTACAAATCCATACTCTTGCCTGTCAGTTTCTTCACCTATGAAGCAGCGTAGTACATGAATTAATGGAGGGAAGGTTATCGCCATGTTTAACCCCTTGAAGAATCACCCTAACGCACGTGCTTCCTCCCTATAATTCCTAGTTTTTCCTCTTCACGCCAAGTGTTCATAATATTGTGGAGCCAAGACACGTGACAAGAGGGGCGCTAACCTTCCGTTCCGTAAACATGCCTCCAAGACTTGGCGTGAAGGGCACCATGGATATGCTGCCTGAATACCTCACGTGAGAGTTTTTGTTCTTGTGGCAGATTTGTGACACCTGTGAACTCAGTTGCTTTATAGTTCTCAGCCAACACTCTAAAGATGACTTTGTAGCAGACAAATTGGCCACTCCAAATGTCTATCACTTGTATAGTATATGAGATATATAGGTAGGGAAGTAAGTTTGTTCCCGTCTCGGCCTATAGACAGCAGTAGTGTCAATGTGATAATGCAGGTACACTCACACGTTCAGGCCATTAGTCGTCATCGCGTGTGTGTTTGATGGAGTGCGTTGTGTTGTGACGTCTACCAGCGTTTCACTTCAGTCTCATAATGTATAATTTTAACTTACAAATTTCAAAGCAAGACCTATGCGTCGCCTTGATAAGTAAACAATCCTTGGGTGCTTTATCATATGTATTCCTGTAATATGTCTCAAGTTGACTACATTCTTTCTTTTTTTTTCTCCCTTGTCTCTTTTCAGTTTTATTTACTATTTCTCTTTTCTTTCTCCCCTTTTCTCTTTCTTATTTCTCTCTTTTTTCGTGATATTTCATATCGAGTTAATTCTTGGCTTTGGCAGAAATTATAATAACATGGTCTGCTGACAGATTTGGTGCCACTCACTGTTGATTGGCGGTGATGGCAATGACCCCGCGAGGAGGGGCTTCTTGTATACTTCTCTGCATGAGTCTCAACTGTTTTCTTGTATGCGCAGATCTTCCTTCCAATCAAGATGATGAACATACCGGGCCTTGCGGGCATTATCGTCTTTTACCTCCTCATCCTTGGGATTGGCATCTATGCAGCATGGAGGCGGCGCAACAAGGGCGGCAAATCCGAGGAGGTTATGCTGGCAGGACGCTCCATTGGGCCTCTGGTCGGCATCCTCACCATGACGGGTGAGTACCGCAGTACTTCCTTATGGCTTGACCTTATTCTGAGACTTATGGAAAATTAGTTAAGTTTTCCTTCCAAGGTGTTTTCATACTTATTCACTTTATTTTATTCATTTTTTTCTGTTCTGAGTCGAGGTTAGCACGTTCAGCTTACAATTGCAAAAATACCTGGTTCTCATTCCAGCCAAGGTGGAGGCAAAATTGAAGGGCTTGTCTTCTTTCACATTGCAGTCTCCGTTCACAGAACAGTACGAGACATAAGCGGGGAAATTGTGAATCTGCTCCCCAACAGGACTGAAACGCGAGCAATCGTACTTCGCTGTGTGTGTGTGTGTGTGTGTGTGTGTGTGTGTGTAATTCATCTCGGTCGCCTGCTGGTCACCTAGCCAGTATTCCCCATTACGGAGCGAGCTCAGAGCTCATAGACCGATCTTCGGGTAGGACTGAGACCACAACACACTCCACACACCGGGAAAGCGAGGCCACAACCCCTCGAGTTACATCCCGTACCTATTTGCTGCTAGGTGAACAGGGGCCACACATTAAGAGGCTTGCTCATTTGCCTCGCCGCTCCGGGACTCGAACCCGGCCGGCCCTCTCGATTGTGAGTCGAGCGTGCTAACCACTACACTACGCGGTGTGTGTGTGTGTGTGTGTGTGTGTGTGTGTGTGTGTGTGTGTGTGTGTGTGTGTGTGTTTGACTGCCTTCTTTATGACATAGTTGGCATACGTTAAATATCAAGGGATATATATAAAGCTGCCAGGACACTTCTCCTTCAAGATTCAAGGTGCTCTCATGCACTGGCACTCTGCCAGATGCATTGCCTCTGCTGTCTCAGACTCCCACACATCGCTAGTGACCATGACTGATACATATGACAGTTCCTAGGTATGTACATACGTGCATACGTTACTCCATATCCAGGAAACTGACAGGAAAATAATATTCCGTTACAAGAGCACGAGTTTGGAGTGCTCGCCACAAGAAGAGAATAAAAAAAAAAAAAAAAAAAAGGAAGACGAAGTGCTGACTGTTCTTGTCAAACCTGCTGCCTGCGGGTACTGTCAACTCTTTAGTGGCTCGAACTGCGGGTTTGCCCGAGGCCATTTCACTGGTGCCTTACACTGAACTTTAGCTTGATGAACGAGAACCGTGAGTAGGTGCCTAGGCCAGCCTTATGCCTGCTTCCACCACTCACCACGTAGCAAAGTGTATAGTCACAGGATTGATTCATTTGTATTTCTATGGAACTCTTAAACATATTCGCATGATTTTGTGAGTGTAGAGTCCTCAATGAGTTTTTATCCTTCTTCTTTTCGTCAGGTAGCTATCAACGGATTTCTGTTAAACACAAACATGATTTTTACCCAAGAAATTAAGCGGGTTCTTGACCATAAGGGAAGCAAAATACTGCAGCTGAATCTCACGAGGAAGGCGTCTGATCTTTTGAACTCATGTTGGTCAAAATCTGAACTTACTCAGTGTGATGCTGCCCAAGTGACGACAATGTGACGTAATCCTCAGTTCACTTAGCTTACATAGAAACAATTAAAAGATCATAAATGTAAGCAAATAATCCATACCTAACATCCTCCCACACATATGTTATGACATGTCCACAATTGGAACATGCGTGGGTCGAGTACTGTCCTACAAGGTGACTTGGCAAGGAACACATTGTTGTAGTGAAAAAAAGGAGGGCACCGCGATGTAGAAGTACAGCCAACTTTACCATAGATGCGGATATCTGGGTCTTGGCTTGAGTTAATGGAAGGGACGGAAGTTTCTCTTCTTTCCTTCTGCCTCTGCTCAACTTTCTACCTTTTTAGATAATTGTCTCCTTGGTTCACTTTTCTCTTACGTTGGAAGGCTTCTGGCCCGGGGCTACGAATAGAGAGAGAAAAAAAGGTCCACTGAGATGCCGGTTCTTATAGCAAAGAGCCAGGAAGCTCTATAGTTTTCCAAAAACGGAATGAAAGACCAAGAATGCTTGTTAACTTCTGTATTAGAGATAAGACAGATGGACAGATGAGGGATCAGAGAATGCTGGAAGTCTTGTGCACGCTGGGGTGCCCGCACGTGTTCCAGAATGATGGCCTTGTTTCGTAACCTGTCCCATACTTCAAGTGTGCATGACATGACTCACGCTGCACACTATAACGCTGCCACCAAATGGGCCACAGTAATTATTGTGATGACCCACTTGCAGTCTATCCTGACAGGTGAAGGTACTCTTGTCATGGATGATAATAACAATTATAATAATAATAGTAATAATAATAATAATAATAATAATAATAATAATAATAATAATAATAATAATAATAATAGTAATAATAATAATAATGGAGGAGGAGGAGGTGAAGAGAAACACAGGTGTAGGGAGGTGAGTTTATTCCCGACTGGTTTCGCTGATGCTTCTTCAGTTCCCTGAAGAAGCATCAGCGAAACTAGTCGGGAATAAACTCACCTCCCTACACCTGTGCTTCTCTTCACCTCCTCCTCCAACTTGTCTGAATGTCTGAACAATGATAATAATAATAATAATAATAATAGCAAAAATAATAATAATAATAATAATAATAATAATAATAATAATAATAATAATAATAATAATAATGAAAATAAGTGACAAAAAGATAATAACAATAATGATAATAATAATAACAAGATCATCATCAACACTATCATTACCATACTATTTTTTTTTTTGTTATTATTCGTGCAACAGAACCCGGGGCCAAAATTGCATTGGTACATTACATCTCAACCTTTTCTCTTTGGTGGAGGTGATTGAGGTAGCCTAATGCACTGACTGGCTTCCTGCCACAAACATCTATCTCCTTTGCTGTCAACGGCGGGACTGATTCCCTCACGTTACCTGTGACCGAGACGAGCACAGGCATGGCAGCTGTTTGGAATGCAGGTGTCACCACTAACACACGGCCAACTAGACTTGTATGTGCTTATGACCTGTATTCTAAAACGGTTGGCTCTTTCGTCATGATTATTCTAAAACGCCACAAATACAATTAACCGCGTTTCGAAGAGCGTTTCTCTTTTTCATAAGGTCGAAATGTAGTTAATGTGTCACTAGAACCATAAAAAAACACCTTTATTACCTTCTGTGATCTCAACCACAGCCTTTTGAAAGTAGTGGAGGCGCCAGAATATATATAATATATATATATATATATATATATATATATATATATATATATATATATATATATATATATATATATATATATATATATATATATATATATATATATATATATATATATATATATATGTATATATCACACAGTGAATTATAAAGCTGTAGGAACAAGATATATCGTTATATGAGAGGGTGCGTTGGTGTGCTCGCTGCGTAAACCGGGTCACCGGGTTTGCTAAGGTTTCCAAATCGTTAATGGAACAAAACTAACAATAGCCATGAGTAATATGTGCATTGTATCCTGTGTTCTCTCAGACGAAGGCCAAGACCGTCAAGGTACGCTCTACATGTGCTTGCTATGTACGATAATCATAAAATGCGCCTGGGGGATGAAAGCAGGAAGTAAAGGAGTACAATGTGAGGGTTAAAAGGCACGTGTCGTTGCAGCCCACTAAAATATGAGTTGATTCTGCGTAAACTGAAGCTCAAGGACCGAGGGGACACATTCTCAAACAGTTTGGCATCTTTCCTTGACTAGTTTGAACAGGCTCTCTATTAACAGGGATTGTGTATCATCAATGGTAAACAGAACACCGTTGAGAACCCTACTAGTGGCCTCTGTGTCTTTTGAAAGTAGTCTTTATGAGCAGTCAAAATGCCACAAAATATAGGTCAAGGCTGGCACTTATTCCAATAGCAGCACCTCGGTCTCTCGGTAGTGACGGGTCGGCGATCTTTGCGTCAGATACTGTTACGTCACCACCATCACCGTCACTACCAACACTGCCACAACCACCACCATCACTTCCAACACTGCCACAACCACCACCATCACTACCAACACTGCCACAACCACCACCATCACTACCAACACTGCCACAACCACCACCATCACTACCACCACTGCCACAACCACCACCATCACTACCAACACTGCCACAACCACCACCATCACCACTAACGCTGCCACAACCACCACAATCACAACCAACACTGCCACAACCACCACCATCACCACCAGCACCATAACACTACCTCTCATAATCATCACCATCACTACTATGAAAACTGTGAGCTATTCTTTTGCCTCCTCCTCTCTATCCTTTCAATCATTAATTCCTCCTATTACCTTCTCCTGTACATCAAATTTGACTCCTAATAATAAGTAAATCCCGCGTGAAGAGAGAGAGAGTGTGTGTGAGAGATCGAGGGATATGGTCTGGCTTGGCTTGAGATGGGAACTAAACTAAGCATCTTTTAGTGTATGTGTGAAACTTCTTGTGCTTACTTTTCTAGAATTAATCCCTTCATTACTGAGACGCATATTTGCCTTGATTTCTAGGCATGATAAGATGATTTTATTGACATTAGGAAGTGGAGATCAGAAGATTAGGGGGCAGAGAGTTCACTATTTTAATGCCCAACATAAGTTTCTGAAGCTGTGTAAAATCATCAAATAGTAAGCATTATGAATATGAAAACGCGTCATAGTACTCTAGAGGTTAATAAGTTTTCACCTCATTAGTAACATTATCGCTTCTGGGTTTTTTTCTTTTCTTTTATTGAACGTTATATTTTGCGATTTCAAGTGTTCCCATATGCCCCGCTCTGAGTTTCGCCATTTCGTCGCGTGCCTTACAACCTTGTCAGCGGCCGCATAGGTAGTGGGAGTATACACGTGTCTAACTTGTCCTTTGCATCAGAGTTCGTCATGTTCCGAGAAGTAAAGAAACAAAATTATACTGAAGGACATCCTGCTGCGCCATTTGTGATCTGAAAAACTGGCACGTGAGTCTACCTGCCCTCATCTGCAGCTTGTGACCGAGAACCCTTACCTCGCTCTTACCCTTCCTCCTTTCCGAGCGGCGCTACTTGAGGCTTCGGAAATGGTATCTTTACTCAGCACGGCAAACTCTTCCATATGAGTCGACGGATTGTAATGATAATAGTAATGATAATGATGACAATAATAATAATAATAATAATAATAATAATAATAATAATAATAGTAGTAGTAGTGGTAGTAGTAGTATAAGGCGAACAAGTCAGGCCTAAATTCATCAAAATATAAACAGAACTACTTGTTTGATCCTCTGGAGTGCTACGTGCTAAAGGTTTGTTTTTCTTCCTTCCCCCCCCAGCCCTCTCTTCCTTTTCCCTCTCCCGGGCTCTTTTGGCTGGCGCGTAGCTACAGTTTGGCTGAGGTAGCAGGCTATAGTGCCAGGGAAGGGGGTGTGGCGCCACTGATGCTATTACGGACGCCACAGTCATTGAGAGTAGAGATGAAGAAACGTCGCAGCGAAATTTTAAGTCTTCATTGTATATAAGTATAACTTTTCAGTCATCCCTGACGCGCTGGTGTACCATGAGATGACCAGCCATCATAGCTCACTATTTGATGTCTTATGAAACATTCATGATGTTAATAAGAGAACTTGAAGTGAATGTGTTGCTTCTGATAGCCGCCTGGTATCGGACGCTGAAACTGACATGTATGAATTGATTCTTTATTTGGTTACTCTATCAATATTTCATGTTTCCATAAATACTTATTTTAAGGTTGTAAACAAATACATGTTATATGATGAAAGATCATGAAAAAAAAAAAAAAAATAGGATCTTAGATGTGTAGAGTTGGTGGCACGTGATTGCCACAAAGGTATAAAACAAAGTACTGGTCGACTATCTTTTATACATCAAACAAGGAAAATCATACTAAAGACGTCACTTGTAAGAACTATTGAATTAAGATAGTAATGGATCATCTTCGCATCGAGACGAGTTACTATCCTTGAAATGACGCCGTACGAGCAGCCTGCCTGTCCTAACTTAACATTAGTGCCTTACAATGGCCCATAGCCATCCCTCAGCACCGCTTTTAATGGATTTTAGCACCAGCAATAATAACATTTGAGATTAAGACGCACTACGATCAACTGAAATACTGAACACTTCTCAGACCGTCGATTGGACGGTTCCCTTTAGGAAAGGCTTCCAAGGTTGACAACAAGGCATTGCTCTTCACAGCCCCTCTGTACTTACACCCGCAGTTTTAGAAGCAGTTCATTATTCCATGAAACGAACCAGCAAACCAAAATCTATTGTGAAAATAGGAAGGATGTAATTGCCACACTGAAGCACATTTCTTAATCTGAACCATTATAAACATTTATAGCCATCTGCCGGATCAAACATTTAATTAATGGGATGACACTAAATACTACTACGTTAGTCTTAATTCTAATAAACCTCAGCGTGCCGTCATGCCGGTCTAAGTCTCATGCAGCGCCCCAGCAGGGAGGATGGACACATGGCACCTGGGAATTTAAGCGCATATACGTGGAAGTCATGGTGCTAAATTTCACTTGATTTTCAGTGCCAACATATTTAAAAAAGGATCTGCAGTAGCCTAGAGGCCTTGTGTCGTTGTCTATTGAAGTGGGTGTAGTTTCATTAAGGACACATCAGCAGTGAAGGCTCGATGAATTTAATTTGAGATTAGGCCGTGAGATAGATATAGTTCCAGGGGAATGAGAAGTGAATATCACTCATCAACTTGCATTATTTGACTATTCAAGAGTGAAATAACTAACGCACACAAAGCAAGTGCCATGACATCCTTTTCACTGGTAAACGACTGTACGGCGCAAGCAGCTCCCAGTGATTAACACGCCCCGCCCTCATCCAGTACCGTGCATGCGCGAGTTTGCCGCGTGAGGAAGCTGCTTCTCTTGATTGGTCTGTAGCTTCTCTTTTTCCCTCGATCCTGTAATGGTAAGAGTATTTCTATACAAATGTCTGCTTTTGGCGTGTCTACTTTGACTGCTGAATACAGTCGCTTACATTAATTTCGTTACAAGTAAATGCAATGCTTGAAAACCAAGAAGTCTCTTATAGCGTTCACAATAAGAGATAACAAAGGTAATAGAATACAACAGAAAAAAATAACTTCACATAATGTTTCGTCGGAACAGTATGAAAGAGAAAGATTTGACATCTTTTACTGAGGAACATGTGACCATTCTTGTGGCGCAGCGCACGAAGTGAAGCGCGGCAAAGATTATCACATTTGTTGTAATCATCGCGCCTATTTACTGAGTGCTTGCAGTAATGTAATGTAGATGTCTGAGCCAAGTCATTGCTGCAACACATCGGAATGTCTGAGGTCACGTAACTTGAGGCTGAAGGCACTGTCCTTAGTGGCGTCACTTCGGACTGGCAGCTTCTGATTTGGCACAGCGCCACACCTATTTGCTATCACCTTGTTTTGGCTTAGCAAAAAAATGATATGAGGGATGTAGGCTATCTGTTTATCAGTGTAAAAATCAGTGCTAAATTCTGTGTTTAAAGTTTGCTATAAGGAATATGGAATACTGTGAAAGAAAGCCGCTATCAATATTTAGTTTCATAACACGGATTTCTTGTTGGAGTAGTATCTTCCACATATTACCAAAAAATGTCTTCAGATACTTTATATAAAGCACAAGACACTCCTCGATGTTAGCTTTTATTTTTTTTCATTGCCTAGTATGCAAGCATCAATTTAATGATCTACCTATTTAATATATTTTCATGAGGCTCTCCTAACAATATGCAAGGAGACAATCTGTTGCGGGACCCAAGAGTTTCCTTGTGGTGTGGGAGTAGGATGTGGCCGCGAGCCAAGCATCGCCTTACTCTGCCAATGCAGCGCTGGTTTTAGATTAATATTACTCTGGGTTGCTCTTATGCATTTGTTTGGGTCCGTCAGGGGCGTTTGCCTTTGGGAAATGCAAGTTGCTAAATTGGAAATAAGGTTGGGAGGAAAAAGAACACAATAATGTCACCAGGAAATAATTGTCCTGATGCCTCCCGCTTGATCGAAAATAACACAAGTGGCGGCGTGGTGCTTTGTTGCTCGTTCTTGTTATGGCCAGACGACAGCCTCCTCTCAATGACATGGCGCCATGGCGGAGGTGGGCGTCAAGTTTACATCAACAGGAGCCATACATCACTCGCGGTGACGTCAGTACTGACCTTTATCTGCAGGAGTTATTTTCCGGACCTTTCCTCCCCTCTAGTCCTGCTGCTCTTTTCCTTAATGATGCCTTCCTTGGCACTGACCGTAGGGATGCTGGCGGCCTTGATGGAGTCCCTTTCGTTATCCTCAGAATCTGTGGTTGTGTGCCAGCTCCCCAGCAGGTTATTTTTTTTTTCTCAACGTCTAATTTGTAAATGCACTAGAAGTGTACCCACACGGGTCTTGGCTGAGTGGTGGATGACTGTTTTAATACTTCACATGCTGTCATTTGGCTTGAATTGCATTCTTTGGAAGGTATTTCAGCAAGATGATTCCTAGTTTATATCTAACTACAGTCTCCTCTTTGACTAACTGTATGAGTTTTCACCGATTTGCTCTTTTATCTTCATTGCTAAATTTTGGTCGTCCTTTGTAATAAGTAAGTCAATTTAGCCTTTACAGTGCCACCAACATTTGATTTTGTAATGTTGTGTTGTGTTGGCTATCAATAATTCATTCACGATCTCACTCAAAATTAGCACCATATTTCCTTTAAATAATGATGACTCAACGTTCACCAAGTCTTTTGCCACGCCATCTTTGCAACAAACATTCCGCACCTCATTCAAAACATTCCCTTTCGATCTTTCTGTCACCTTGAAAATAAGGAAGAAGAAAGAAAAGAAGAAAAATATTAAACTGGTCGTAGTAAATGTTAAGTCAATATCTACTACTGCCATGTACATAATCAATTTCCACATACTTAAACGCCTTCTGCAATAACTTACTTATTCATTTATTTACATATATTTTTTAGAATAGAGAAAAACAACAACTATTTATTCTTTCATAACGCTTAACTTATTTAAATGTTCCATATGACAGTTTCTAATAATCGACAAAAAAAGCGTCAGTTTTTTTTTCTTTATCTTCTCCAATAATTTTCTTATAATAATCTCCTTCCAGAACCTGTTTAGCAGACTTGAGTATCTCGTGATGTAAATACACAGCAAGAAACACGGAGACTTTCCTGGCTCACAGTCAAACCAATGTACAATACGTACGTGCGTTTTACTTTGATGAGAGATATCACAAGTGACAGACAGCCGCACAGAACACTTGGCGAGGACATTAATCTTCTCTCCGCTGTTAGTGTATATTATATGGGTGTGACGTGGGATGATCGCACGCACGCTCTTACACACACACACGCGCACACACACACACACACACACACACACACACACACACACACACACACACACACACACACACACACACACACACACACACACACACACACACACACACACACACACACACACATACAAACCATTGCCGCTAAGGGGAGTGAACTGACACGGAAAGTTCCTGTGTGTGGAGATTCGCAGATCTGTTGCGGTATTTGGCTCAAGAAATGCAATCATGCCAAGCCGGAAGTCAGTGTGGTAGAACGCAAAATAATACTATCACAACAAATTATATGTATTTTTTCCGAGAAAAAAAAAGTTAAGTATATTTATACAATACATGAATAATGAAATGCTAGTGTTATATGCATGGTTACTAAAAACGTTCTTTAGAAACACGTAAACAGTGCATGGCACCGTCACATTTGTTGGAGAATCACGAGACCATCTGCTGGACTACTTCATATGAACAGTAAAGTTCCTTCGGACGAGTCCGCCTCGCCTCGTTTTTTTTTTTTTCCTGCAATTTGCCAGCACGGAACAGTTAATTAAAGGAAGCACCATGTAAACTATAGAAAACGATGACAAACAAATTTTATTATAAAGAATCAAAATAAAAATAGATGCCATAGTGTGCTACCACTAGCGATGCTGCACTGGAGAATGTGGGGGAACAATTAGATCTTTTACAGTGCTTCCCATCCTTAATTTAATGGCGGCATACCATGGGCTCCTTGTTGATCGAGCCCAAAGGAGACCTCAGTCTGCCGTGGCTGTAAGTCTTCAGGCGTGAATACTTAATCAGGCTGCTTAGATCGCCTCATCGCTGGCCAACCATTCTGAATAGTTGTAATAAATAATGTGCCTCTGGATTACTGATGAAGAAGAAGATGAGAAAATCTGATGAATGTACCTACCGTATTGATCATAAATTTGAATCCTGTTATAACAGAGAAGAATGCCTTAAAAATACATTCAAAACATCTCCTTTCATATTCTTTACGAATTAGTGATTGCAGAGAGGTTATGCGATGTGATGTGAAAGTGAATAACTTAGGTTAGTGCGGCAGTGTTCAGCGGAATCGAACATAATCGTGCACCTTACTATTGTTAATAAATATATGAATATACCGACAAAAAGGTATGTTAGTCGTCAGTTTGTGGTGATGGTGGGAAGGGTTTGTGTTGTAGTACGGGGAGCTCCACGTCAGGCCTGGCAATCGCCACCAACACAGAACTGGCACCCGCTGCTGTAAACACAAACCCTCCCATCCACCCCAACACTGAAATGTACCTTTACGTAAATACTAACCTATACACTTATCAAAGTACTATAGGGGAATAAATACGTATGTAAAGTATGGTAAAGACATCATAACAAGGGGAAAAAAATGTATGCCATATTAATCATATACATTACATGCGATTCTTAACCCTCAAAATATATAACAAGAAGTGGACTTGTTGACGCCTGTGGAGAGCGTGTGATGAAGGACACTCAAAGACACACTCCACGGCGAATGGTGATGACATCGTGGCGACCCCTGCGTCACTGCGCCTATAAGTGCTCCTCCATGACTAACACTCATGCATGCAGATCACCTTGCATGTAGATCCACTGCGTGAAAAAAGACGGGGAAGAACATTAACTTACTTTTCTTAATTGCAGCTACATGGGTGGGAGGAGGATACATCAACGGCACAGCGGAGAAGGTGTACGACAAGGGCCTCATCTGGTGCCAGGCGCCCTTTGGCTACGCTCTGTCGCTTGCTGTGGGTGAGTGTGGGAAAAGGTTCCAACTCCTGGTTCTGAGAAATAAAGCTCACATTCTGCGCTGCCCTTGATTTTTTATGAGAAGAGAGAGAGAGAGAGAGAGAGAGAGAGAGAGAGAGAGAGAGAGAGAGAGAGAGAGAGACAGGCCCATCTAAAAGAGGACACCTATGAATGAGGTTACACGCGCCGATCTTGGCCACGTGGCGTCCGTCAGTGGCGGGAGGCGAGCCACAGGGCGACTCACTGATACGTACACCATTGAGCCTCAGATGCGGGTGAGTTCTGTCTGGGGCAAACACCTGATGAGGAACAGGAAACCCAATACAACAGTGAAAATTAAATTGACGATTTCAAAGATGCATATAAACACGCATTCCAAGTTACTTATACTTGACAGCTCTGTTGTTTATCAAGTGGTGCTGGGCGCCCGCCAGTCGCGTGCAAAACCAACATCCTCTCGTCTCCACATATAGCTCCATTTTAGGGCCATCAGAGAAACGCTGAACGGCTGAGGAGGAGGAGGTGCAGGAGGAGGAGGAGGAAAATCTATAGGTGACAGGGCCAAGTAGGTGCTTCAGGGTGCGAACGCAAGTGTAGTTATCGTTGAGTGAGATGTCAGGCTCTATGTAGCCTAAATTAAGTTACATCCATCATCGTCACCCGCGAGCTAGGGAATCGCAGAGTTAGGGAAGACCACCGGGTTTGGAGCGTCCACACAAGCAGAGAACTCTTGACCCGGCCTGCCAGAAATACCACTCAGGATAATGACTCTAGGAGAGGCTGTGAGACATGAAAGGCAAAAGAATGCCATCTGATGACAATGACCCTAAGAGAAATTGTGAGACATGACAAATAAAAAAAAAAAGCTATTTCTTCAGATCAGCAGAACTAAAGAAACTCAATTGTGCCAACTAAAAAAAATAGAAAATAAGAATAAAAGATGTCTTGACATAATCCCACTCAAATAGATGGCTTTGGTCTAGTTACACTCGTCCAGTGACTTCCTAGGTTTCTCTAAGGCCATGTAGCAACTGCTCATGTTGACTTCTGTGTCACTGTTACTCCACTCATCCTTCAAAACAGTTCACGGCGGCAATGAAACGAGGATTACTTTTAGAACTTCTTACTTAAATTTTGGATGTGTGTGTGTGTGTGTGTGTGTGTGTGTGTGTGTGTGTGAGAGAGAGAGAGAGAGAGAGAGAGAGAGAGAGAGAGAGAGAGAGAGAGAATGCTATAGTACGTTCTATCTTTCCTGTCGCTGATCCTAACGCATCTCTCCTCAAGGCGGCCTGTTCTTCGCCAAGCCGATGCGGGAGGCTGGCTACGTCACCATGCTGGACCCGCTGCAGCAGGCCTTTGGGCGGCGCATGGGCGGCATGCTCTACTTTCCGGCTCTGATGGGTGAAACGTTCTGGTCGGCGGCTATCCTATCTGCCCTTGGTGAGTCACTGTGGTTGCGTGGTGCAGTCACGTTTTCATGTTTGGAGCTCACCCAAGTTTGAGAATATTGTATTTTCCCCGCTGCGCGTTTCATTACTTATTGGTGGTCCAAGTGACCTAACACAGCGTGTGTACTTGTCTTTCTTCACTCGGTCACGTGGTCGCTGTCTCCCGCTGCCACACGTGTAGGCTCCACCTTGGCAGTCATCCTGGACATTGGCAATACTGTGTCAATCCTCGTTAGTGCTGCCATCGCTGTTTTCTACACCATATTTGGCGGCCTCTACTCCGTCGCTTACACGGACGTGATCCAGCTGTTCTGCATCTTCATCGGTCTGGTGAGTGGTGATGACAATGCCTGCTTTTGTCTCCTCATCCTGCGCTGCTACGCACACACACTTGCATACAGTGCACGTGTTAGGTGCATCTAAGGATCATATTCTGAAACACTTATGCGCCGCACCCAACTATTTTCAAAAGTTTTTAAACGAAACTACACGTGTTTTTAAAAGTTCCTTTTGTATGTTTTTAGTTTCTAATGACATATTAACATGATTTCCACATTATTAATAGTGGAAATACTCTTCAGAACTCAGCTTAACATTACTACATCTTTTGAAAATAGTTGTGGTGAGAGAGCAGCACCTTTCAGAATACAGGCTTAAGTGCACTGACCACTCCTGATAAACTTCCATGAGTATGATAAACACAACAAGAATGGTCATGGTAAAGCGAGGCTGTCTTTAACTGATTTCAGTGTTGGTTTGAGTCCGAGGATTTGTCTGGCACACATATAATGAGAGACATTTGTTAGTTAGCTGATCAATAGTAATTAGCTACTGCTGGCGCCTCCCTTACGATGTAATTGTGCCCCCTGCAGTGGATCACCGTGCCCTTCGCCATGATGCACGAGTCGGTGGGGTCCCTTGCCCTCAACGAGACTGATTGGCTAGGCTCCATTGAGCCCACCTCACCAGAATGGGGCCTCTGGATCGACTACTGGCTTCTGCTCATCTGTGGCGGCATCCCGTGGCAGGTGAGCAGCTCTGTCTGTCTCTTTCTTTGTCTATCATCCATCTAGCCAGCAAGTGTATGATCCAGTCTAGGAGACTATAGAAAACTTTAAATGTTAACAAACAAACTACAAAACTATTTAAAAAGAAATGATGCGAAATTAGATATTGTAGAATAGATTTTTTGGAAGATAATAAACTCCTACATGAGAGAAGAATACTAACAAACAAACTAAGTAATTTGATATAAAAAGAAACATTGATTCAATGCAGAGATCATAATCACTGATTCATCTAATAACGTCTGTCGTGAGAATCTCGGACTATGGACATAAAAAAACAATCCTGGAAAACTTTACAGCAATAACATGCAGGCTTAGTGAAAGTCTTCCTAGATACGATGGACAAAAAAGAGAGTTGGAGATCAAAGTTGCTCTGAACCTGACCCAGTGTTGTGTGGTGTGCAGGTGTACTTCCAGAGAGTGCTGTCCTGCCAGACCCCGACTCACGCCAGGATGCTCTCCTACGCGGCGTCCATCGGCTGCCTCTTGAGTGCAGTGCCAGCGTGTATTATCGGTGCTATTGCTAAGGCCACAGGTGACGTTATTCCTCCTTCTGGGTCATTCATAATTGTTATTCTTACTCTCTCTGATTTGTGAAGAAATGAACGTGTGGACTTAATTTTGGATAAGGAAATTGTTGTGGACAATTGAGGTTATGAGTTTCAAGTTCGTGGTAGAAAATATCTTTGTTGTATTGAAGAACTTAATTAGTCCAATTGTGGTTGATATCCCACAATTGAATATCTTATAATTCATACAGGTTTTTACAGGACTTTTCCCACACCAATCTGATTCAGGGATTTATTCTGGGAGCTCACAATCGTAAATCAAGGCCTCACTTTCCTCTTTTCCAATTAATATTACGTTCTTGCAACAATCAACACAACAATCGCCGTTCAGTGCATGATGTTTACAATTTTAATCACAGACTGGAGCCAGACAGACTACGGCAAGACTCCCGAGGGCTACCAAGTGAAGCTGGTCCTGCCCCTTGTGATGCAGTACCTCACGCCCACGGTAAGGCCACTCTGCTCATGACTGTAGTGAAGGGGCAGCCTGCCTCATCCACCCACCCACCTACACACACACACACACACACACACACACACACCCCGGTAGCTCAGTGGTTAGAACACTGACTTCACAAGCCAGAGGACCGGGGTTCGATTCTCCGGCCGGGTGGAGATATTTGGGTGTGTCTCCTTTCACGTGTAGCCCCTGTTCACCTAGCAGTGAGTAGGTACGGGATGTAAATCGAGGAGTTGTGACCTTGTTGTCCCGGTGTGTGATGTGTGCGTGGTCTCAGGCCTATCCGAAGATCGGAAATAATGAGCTCTGAGCTCGTTCCGTAGGGTAACGTCTGGCTGTCTCGTCAGAGACTGCAGCAGATCAAACAGTGAAACACACACAAATACACACACCACATTTCAAAACTTGAAGGAAATTCAATGGAAGGCTTGAAAATGCAATACAAAAAGATTATAATTGCTAAAGGACCTAATCTATGTCGAGCCAATACTTCCAAGTATGATTTGAAATTATGAAGTCTAATGTTTATGAAAAAAGGAGAAGCTTGTTAAGCATAAGTGAAAGAGACAAACAAGAAACAATTGTTGTATTTTGGCGGGACCTTATTGTTTCAAAATTTGCCACTTCCGGAAATGACGAAATATTACATAGTTTCAAAAATGTTATTGAATACATGACCTTTTCCACATTGATAATAAATGACGAGAGTGTGGCTAATGGTCCCAATCTGTGGCAGTGGGTGGCGTTCCTGGGGCTGGGAGCCGTGAGTGCCGCAGTCATGTCCTCCGCTGACTCCTCCGTACTCTCCGCCTCGTCCATGTTTGCCAGGAACATATTCCAAAACGTCTTCAAGCAGGAGGTGCGTTAGCAATGAATTGTGTTGACTCGTGCATTGTCTAATTGGTTCGATTGTTAGTTAATCAGTTAGTTAGAGAGTTTATGATTGATTTATTCAGGTTGTTATTTAGTTCATTAGTTAGCTATTCAGTTGACTCATTATTAAGTCCGTCAGCCAACCAGTTATTAGTTAATTAAGTTGATTAGTTGATTAGTTACTTGCATATTTAGTTAAGTAGATTTATTACTTAATCCTTTGGTTACTTAGTTAATCAGGTTGTCAGTTATCTATGGAATTGTTCACCTGACAAGCCACTGACCAGATATTGTTTAGTAAATCGCCTATAGGTCAACATTGCCTCTTTTCACCTTCCACCGTGCAGGCCACTGACCGGGAGGTGATCTGGGTGATGCGAGCCAGCATCGTGGTGGTGGCCGCCATCGCCTGCACCATCGGCATCCTCATCAACAGCATTTACTACCTCTTGTAAGTGTCTGTCGGGTATCCTCGGCTTCCAGGTCACTGTTGCCTCATTGACACTAATTTCCTAAACTGCGTGAAGCCCCAAGCTGTGCCTGTGCTCCTTTACTGTGACTTTTCTCCCTTTTTACCTCCTGAATACCTAACAGTTATGCTTGGGTTAGAGTTACAAACTAAACAATTACAGTAATCAGTTCTGCTCCCCCCCTCCCTCCCTCTCTCTCTCTCTCTCTGTTCTACTTAGTTGCCTGAGCGGGTCATGTTGGGTACAGTTGGTCAGGAGAGGAATGCATGGTCCATTGTGCCACGTTCTTGATAAGTGAGCTAACCATTCAAGTACTTTAGAGTTCATAATGGTTCACCTGTCTTCCATTCTCTTGTTGCTCTAATGGTTGTGTTTTTCTGTATTTTAGTCTCTTTCCAAAACTCTCAAATTGAAAAAGAGGAAACAAAAAGCACCTTTCCTTTATCACTTGGATAAAACTGAGTACCGCTGTTTAGCTATCTTCTCAGCGTTCAAGAGCTTACAATAATAAACATCTTGAAGCTCAGCATATAATCAGCCTTCTATTCTCTGGACTGCAAAAGTATCTGCATATTTTTCTGAAACAGAGTTGTAATCCAGCTTTTTCCAATTATACATACAATTTAATTCTATCCCTTTTATGTTGATATTCGAACATAAATTAATCTGTATTTTAGCTACACCTTCATTTTTCTTCTCTGCCTTTCAATATCTCCTACACTGAGCCATCTCTCTCCATGACGGTAGTATAAGCATCGCTCTCGCCTTCAGTGCCTTTTAGTCAGGTCAGAGTGGCAGCAAGGTGCCTGGGAGGGAAAGGGGTGGTACTCACAAGGGAATAAATATTTGCTGGGCAGGGTGAAAGTGTGTATCTAGTGTCAGTCACGCTTGCATTAGAGACTAGAAGCGCATGGCTGGTCTGTAGTGACACTTGTGTCTGCCATTAGCGTAGAGTTAACACTTATGAATTATATAATTATGAATATTTACTTCTCATTAGGCATAATGCAAAGATGACTTCAGTTTCACAGGATGCTTATTGAAGTAACTGTAATGAATAAGTAGTACTTTACTGGTACTTCTCATCAGTAGAAGGATCTATTTCACCTCATGCATATCTAATTAGATGAATCAAGTGAATATAACGCGCTGGGATGGGCGCCTTGCACGGCAGCGTCTCAGCGCGCTGGTATCCACTTGAGGCTTTGCAGAATGTTATATCATGTGCTGATAGAGTCACTGTTACTAGAGATAGATGATGATACTGGACACTAGTGATGTTCGGGAGCTCACTGATATTCCTGGTTGTTTCAGCCTTGTCTTGCCTCGTACAGTATGGATGTGTAAGTCTCCAGCAATACAGTGTATCCCTCGCCACCTTACCAGACTATGTATCTATTTAGTATTAAGACTCATCCTCATCCACACAGAGACTGGGAGGGTGTTTCCTCACCACCACGGCGGTGTCCTCATTCCATCTTGAGAGAACAGTTGTATATTTCATTTCTATCTCATCCATTTTGACATCAAATTCTTCTTGTGTTTCATGTCGTAGGTTTTTGTAAAAGGATCTTTGAAAGTAGAATGAGCTGTTTCACATTTCAAGGACATGACAAGAATATCATAATTACTTTTACCACAGATAACAGTAGATCTTATCTGTGCTTTTACAAATGGTTCCCGCAATAGTACATCTCGTTCTACCTCAGCAGTAGATCATTAATTTTTTGCCAGACAGTGGAGGGTGATTGTTGTGTCTCGCTGGCAAGATTTGAAAATTGCCTGCATGACTGCGAGGGCCTCACCCTCCCACATGTGGCCATCTTGATGACTCAGTGCTCTTATAGTACGCAGTTGTCATTCAGTACTCATCCCACGCTTTGGGAAAATTGAGTAGAGCTTTGTCAGCCTCGGGACACAGCGCATTACCCTCCGCCAGTTGTAATGATTAAACTCCTAATTGAAGTACTCGTTTTTTTTTCACGTGATAAAATGTTAAGGCACCCAGTGCCGGCCAGTAGTGGTGAAAGGCAACGCAGGTACAGCGCGATTAGTTAAAAGTGATGCCTTCCTGCCTCCAGTTAGAAGGTTTACAGTTGATGGTTTTTTGCGCCATCATCTTCACCTTGACTCAGTTTTTTATTTCTCATTGATTACAATCAATAACTAAAAAGGGAAAAAATTGTAGCAAAACTTGTTTGAAAATTCATAATTTGAGATGTTTTCAATTGGCTTTCAAGATTAAGCAGCACTTACACACACACACACACACACACACACACACACACACACACACACAATATATATATATATATATATATATATATATATATATATATATATATATATATATATATATATATATATATATATATATATATATATACATATGTATATACATGTATATTCTTTTTGTAAAATGTGTTGATGACAGTGTTGCGTTGAGTCAGCCAACACATAGGTATGTAGAGATGACCTATGATTGCTTGTAAAGGGTCATTCTGCACTGACATTCATCACTGGTGGCAGGACAGTAGTGTTGTGTTGGGAAACAGTTCAAGTCCAGCTTCCTCCATTTATTTTTGTTTCCTAACGTGACTTTCATCTGTGGGTAGGAAGCTACAATATGAAGCATCATTGGGTCCTAAGCCTATTCTCAATTTCCTAAGAGCTCTCACCTGCATTGCCCTAGTTCATTTTGTTTTCTCCATAATCATAAGGAGTGAATACATTCTTTTAGTTCAATAGATCTTGTAAAAGTCATTATGAAAACATTGCTTTGAATTCAACCTTTGTACGTAGTACGATATATCAGTGTTGATACATAGGATCCATAAGACATGTGAAGCAGGTGTCGATGATGCTGTGGTGCTCGGCGAGGCTGGAGCGGCTGTGCCTCGCCTCGTGAGTCTAACGACCTGAGGCGCGGCCCCGTGACCTGCCCGAGACACCATCATTTCGTCACCACAGGGAATTGTAAGGACTGTGAGTCGCCATGCTGGTCAGAGTCCGCTGTGTCGCTGTCCGACCTTCGCTGCACGCGTCGCCATGACTGGTGGCCGCCAGACGCAGGTGGATTAATATATGTACATACATTTCGTTGCCTCAAAATGAACGCACAGTTACAAAATTTCCACGAAAATATCAAAATTTGATTCCTCATCTTGGCTGCCAAGTGCAAGGCGACCGTGAGTGTGGGGCGGCTGTGGCACAGGCCAGGGAAGCAGCATGGCGCAACCCACGATCCAGACCAACATAGTGGTGAGAGTTTCCATATGTTTCAGCCCGAGCAGCAGCGGGCACTGGGCCGGTCAGGCTACATGCAAGATCGCCGACCCTCAAGCTCCCGGCTAAGCCTTGCAGGCGCTCTTGTCCCCCGGGTTGTACGTCCATAACCGCCACAATATCACCATAAATCATTCATCTCACAACGCCATCTCTCACCCAGCCCTACTGCCCTTCTTAGTTCGTCACGCAGTCTTGAACCTACTTTAGTGTCTGAATTTGATTATAGTTCATGACATCTTTGAATTCCCTGTTGCCATTCATTTTCAATCATCTGTCAGTGTTGTTCTTGACTGCTGGTGAAGTAATTGTGTTGAAATAGCCCTCCATTGTAAATTATATACAAGTGAGCAGGTGTTCAAGATACGAGGGTTAAAGATTGCTTGTTACCACTTACAGAGCTTAGCACCATATAGGCCAGTGGTTCCCAAGCTTTTCCTGAGCGTCCCGTACAGTCCCCGCGTACCAACTGGTTCCAGAAAAACTCACTTCCAGCAAATATCAATTCATTAACAAGTAGAACACACAAATGAACTACTAACAAGGAACACAACTCAATTAGATGCGAGGGATGCATCTCTTTCTTCTCCACCAGCTGATCGATGCCAGATTATCTTGTGTTAGGCAATAATGATTTTTCTGAGAAATGAATTATATTTAATTAAAAAATCGCAAATGATCCCGAAAGTGCTCATGTACTACCTGGAAGGACTTCGCATACCAGCGTACCACAGGTTGGGAACCACTGATATAGGCAATAAAAAAAAAAAAAAAAAAATCTTGGATGAGTCTCAAATGAGAATTTAGGAGTGAGGGAGTACAATGATATCTAGGGAGGTGAGAGGACAGGAAAGAGAGCATCATGTATTACAGAACAAAATTAATCTCTTTATATTACTGACAATTACTGAGAACAAAGGTAATTTTACATGGGAAAATTGGATTAAGTGATGGGACGGTAGCTGAGGAAAGGGAAGAATACAACAGAAAGCTGAGATCAGAAAGTATTGAAAATCTATATAGTGCAAACAACTAAAGACTGAGAGGGAGAAGTGGAGATCATTGTTACACGTTCTGTCTTGTCTTAGATCGGCGAGCTGCTTATATATATATATATATATATATATATATATATATATATATATATATATATATATATATATATATATATATATATATATATATATATATATATATATATATATATATATATATATATATATATATATATATATATATATATATATATATATATATATATATATATATATATATATATATATATATATATATATATATATATATATATATATATATATATATATATATATATATATATATATATTTATTTATTTATTTATTTATTTATTTATTTATATAGAACAATGAAAAATGTGGAGAACAATTGACGGTAGGTAATTCGATATTGTCCAAGAATACATTTTGAAAACGCAGAGATTGTTGCAGTTAGTTAGTTAGTGATCAAGGAACACTCATAGTGCAGGGTGTTCCGGGGCGCAGTGGTCACATGTAATGGATACATGACAGGGATAGGAGGACTCTACTTGTTCACCTTCAGGGATACTTTCTTGGCGTAGGTGTGGGGGCGGCAGATGATAGGAGCTTCAGTTTGTAGGCTGGCACTGTACGCATTGCTGTAGGGCACTTCTGGCCAGGGCGCGATGCTGCTCAACAACACTAACATACACTCTACGCATTATATATATATATATATATATATATATATATATATATATATATATATATATATATATATATATATATATATATATCAGAACATTTGCAAACTCCATTTTTGAATGGAAGTGGTCCAGTGATCGGTGCTGCTGCCACGCTGAAGTGAATTCACTATTTAGTAAAGTTATAAAGTAAGCACAGATTTCTTTGTTAGTAAAATTGAAAATGTAGTAATTTCTCTTATTGATGAATGTTTACTTACAATTGTAACATTTAGATTCAAAATGAAAATATATATTTTCTTAAGTAGTACTAGAAAAATGTTTTACGGTAATTAGTAAAACGTTTTTTTCAGATGTCTTGGGACAAATTTCAAATTTCTCATTTTTTCCGTCCATTTTACTTTTGGTGTCAATGACGATGCCGCTGGGATGGGGGCGCCATGCCCCGCTGAACACAACCCCCACTGAATTGCTTTCAAGGTCGTAATGAATTAGTTGTTATAGAAACGGCTCTTCAGAGCGGACAGGGAACTACAAAAAGCACCATACATGTTGAAAAGGAACAATTCAATTAGTACTTAATTGTATTGAGGAAAAGAATCATACACGTCGCTGACTTAATGCAGCAGCAGCAGCAGCCATCACTGGTACCCAAGGCTTGTAGATTCCTTCCTTGGAAAATTTCAATATTCTTGTAAATGAATGACAATAATAATGATAGTAATGATAATAACAACAAAGATGATAACAACAATAATAATAATAATAATAATAATGATAATAATAATAATAATAATAATAATAATAATAATAATAATGATAATAATGATAATAACAATAATGATAACAATAATAATAATAATAATAATATAATAATAATAATAATAATAATTTCTATGTGGCAGCTATTCCCACTACATTCATCTCATCACAGACATATCGTTATTGTTGATTTAAAGCAAATCATCATCATCATCATCATCATCATCATTATATAAGATATACATCATCATATAAAATATACATTTCGAATTTTGTCTTACTGATATGTTGTGTTCTATGTTCTCTTGCCTCCCTATCTTAGGTGTTTCATGAGTTGTAACAGTTTCACTTAGTCACTCTGCGTGTCTATAGTAACTAGTACAATGCTCTTGACTTGTTCAATGTTAGGTTCTCAAGTGATGCCATAGGTTAGCTCAGACACCCTCGCTCCATTGCCCTGCATGACGCTCCTCTCTCTGGTTTCTTGCAGTAAGCTGTGCGGGGATCTGGTGTACGTGATCCTCTTCCCGCAGCTCCTGATGGTGGTGCACTTCCGAGACCGCGTCAACACTTACGGCTCCTTCGTGGCCTTCTTTCTCGGGCTGATCGTACGTCTCTTAGGTTAGTGCTGCGGCAGCCACACAGCTCTGGCCACCAGTGTTTAGCCTCCTCCGATCGAAATATTCAGTTAGCATAGAGGACACAGACAAGACCCCTTACAGTTAGACAATAGGACAAGAAGTAGCTGGTTGAAACTTGATGAAGAAAATAGGAAGCTGGTGGTTCTTGGAGCAATTGGTAGATAATTGGAATAAACTCAGTAATCAGGTTGTTTGTGAAAAGTAAAATTTGAGAAAAGAGAGTACCAAGTTATCTAAGTGCAGTGTGTGGTCTTTATGCAAGAAGTGCTTCTGCAAGCCAAAGAATAGACTTCCAATAGCTTCTCTGGTGTTCTTGTGCACTTGTGACAGGGAACGTTTGCAATAAATCATTGTTATCGCAGTATTCATGGCTGAGACAGTAGTTAGTAAGGTTGAAGGATCACTGCTTTAGATGAGACTTGTGAATAACATGTAAGTTTATATAGTACAATTCCACAAAACTGCTGCAGTTTGCATAGCAGTCTATTATAACTACTCCATAGTCCTCTTAATCAAATATCAAGGAAAAGTAAAGACAATGGTAGAGTGAAAGCGACTAGTGTGATTACTATTGCATGTTGCACCGGCAGGAGGAGAGCCGTACATCGGGGTGCCGGCCACTATCCACTACCCGTTCTACGACGAGGAATTAGGCCAGCAGAACTTCCCCTTCCGCACGATAGCCATGCTGGTGTCACTGTTCAGCCTCATCGTCACTTCGGCCATTGCCAAAGCCATTTTCACCCACAAGCTCCTGCCCGCTAGGTAACGGATCCCTTCTCTGTGCAAAGTTTAAAGGCCATTCATTCCTCTTTGTGACATGTAATATTTACAAGAATTATGTGTGGACAAGAACTTATGTTGTTTCTCAAGAGTGAACGAAATTGACGTTACTCAGATTCTGCGTCAATTTTCAGGTATGACGTGTGCAGATGTTTCCACCGGACTGAAAAGGACGAACTGGGAACGGCCAATCTAAACAAGACTCTTCCACTGCAAGTGTCAAATACCAAGGAGGACGTTTCTCCTCTCAAGGCAGCAGAGAGCAACCTGTACATGCCCGTCAGTGGGGAAATGAACGGCGTGTAGGAGGACGATGGGTTTCCAGTAATGGGTGAGTCATCAGTAGTACTTCTACATAAAGCGATCTATTGTAACTTAGTGAAGTTCTTGTTGAGGTAGCAAGAAAACTACATTTTTCAGTCGAGTGGTATATGAGTTCTTGGTAGTTTGCATTAATCTGAAAAGAAATTCCACCATAAGATTAAATAAGATGGTATGTTTTAGATGCTGTACGACGATTTCCGGACACTTATGCCATTTGTCACTCCGGTCCTCTACCTCAGTCACACCGGCCGCCTGCCCCAACCACTTCCGCCCCCTATTCTAGTCGTTGTAGTCATACCTGCCTGCTTCCCTGGTCACTTTTGCCTACACAACCCTGGTTAATCCGGCCTACTGTCACCAATAGCTGTTGCTTTTTCTTTAACTGTTCATTTCGGTGGTTATGATATTCTATATAAAGTATAGATTCATAATATGTTTGTAGGAGGATGCAAGCACCAGCTATCTTCCTTGCCTCTGAAGAGCCTTTCCATACATAAAGAATTTCCATAGAGACAAACACACAAACACACACACACACACACACACACACACACACACACACACACACACACACACACACACACACACATTTCATGGATGGGGGTGTGCAATGTGTTCAATCGGTCTATGAACAAAATAACAGCATGTATGATTTTGAAAATGATTTCTTTTATGAATAACACTCCATTACATCAAGTGAAATCAGGTTCATGTTATCACGGAGTTAACTCTTCACGAGATGCTACACAGTCAGCATATGGAGGCAGCCATGACTGGGAATGCACGCGGAAGAGGACGAAAAAACTATGGGGGGCAGTGGCATGGGTCAGGCAAACTGTGGGGCCGGAGTGACTTGTTTCTCAGTACAACTAACTGTAGGTGATGCAAATATTGTGCTCGAAAAGTGTGTGTGTGTGTGTGTGTGTGTGTGTGTGTGTGTGTGTGTGTGTGTGTGTGTGTGTGTGTGTGTGTGTGTGTGTGTGTGTGTGTGTGGGGGGGTTTCACATTAATACTAAAAATAACCGTGTTTTCTAATTTCCAGGTAGGGAGACGCAGAGGTGTCGCTGTGTGGGCTGCTAGGCCGCGGTGCTTCTCAAGGAAAGCCTGTCCATGAGCCCCGGCAGCGTTTACTGTCACTGCTGTTGAAGGGCAAGGTCTAGACACGAGTTCGGGAGCGGGTTCATACGATAGCCGCATGTAATCTTTCTCAAGCAGACTTTTCTTGTCCACATTAGAGTTGTTAGTCAGAGTAATGTGTTATGCTTGCCGCGCGCACAAACTGAAGTACATGAAATGCATGCTGTACTGTACCTTGATATGCATAGTGGCGATTGTCTAGTGAGCTGCAGTGCGTTTGTTTGTGTTGATAAGCCTGAGGGACAATGGCAATGGGCAACAAAATACGTGAAACAAGGCCCACTGAAGCTGCCATTTCTCGAAGATTATAGTTTAGAGGATTATCCAAAATCACCAGATAAAAGTTAATAGGTGATATTGGTTTGGTGCTTTATAATTTCATGATGTGCTTTTTTAATTTTCGAATTTTATTGCAACTCCTTTTATTATTTTCTACTTGTTATTCATCATAAGAGTTAAAGGAGCCTTAATTGATAAGTACATGCTACAACTTCCACGTAGGGAAGAGTAAGAAGAAAAAAGCAACACATAGTATTGCGTTTCTGAACTCGTGCAGAAGCACAACATACATATCTAAGCTTAGGATCACAAGTAGTGACATAAGGGATCAATCTGTAATTCTCACTCTGAGTGTGCTGTATGTATGGTAGTGTTGAGCGGGGTGGCTGCCCCTCAATGTACTGGTGTGCTCGGCCAGATTGGAGTGTGCTTGACAGTATATTATATGGTAGCTTATTATGAGGAAATCCACTTGTCCTCCACGTCACAACTTTCATTCATTACGTAGTTTTTGGTGACAATTAGTCATTTGACTGCTAAGACATCCAAGCTAAACAAAATATAACTGGTGCAAATTTCTTGGCATAATTGAGTAATTCAAATATTCTAATACTGGCTGATATTTTGTCTAATAGAATCACGTGCTTTCATTTGAATGGCGAAACAAGTGTCACTGCCATTAGGAGTCAAAGGATTAAAGGAGAGTGGGTGTCCTACAATTTTTAGTAAGAGAGTGAGTGATGAACAGTGTTTTGGTGTTTATAGCGGCTGTCTCTGCGCCGCGTTCGAAACAGCGAAACGTGCATGACGGTGGCCTCTATGTAACATTAGCGAAATACCTTTTTTTTTTAAGCAAACAAGGATGCTATTTTTATAGAGACGTATTGCAAGTCCCATTCCATGATGGAGAAGCACTGTTGTTATTATGGTCAGACGACAAATATTATAGATTTTGTTCAAATGCATTTTTAATTAGTGTCAATGACGATACAGTCTTATGGAATTGATATGGTTCAAAGGTGAAGTAGTAACAGTAAAATGAAAGAATAAATCTAGATCTATCATTGGGATTATAATGATTAATGTCTAATGCATTTTGGTCACGGCAAAATCTATATGATCAACACCGTCTCTCTTCAGATGTAAAGATTGATATAAGTTTCTGACAAAGGTATAGATAATTGAATCCGCCTTGGAAACGATGCTGGAAATTGTCACTTTCTCATGCAAGGCAAGGAAGAAAAAAAGTTTCTTCACGCTAGTGTGAAACAAGCGAGTCTGAAGCTTCGTGGACAAGACTGTGACACGTAATGGACCAGGTGAGGTTTGTGAGGTTTGTGTGTGTGTGTAGGACTCTTCCGAGGGACTGTGAAGAGGCGGGTTGTGGGAGTATTACTATAGTGCATTGATTATTATTACCATGTAATAGTAAGTACGTTTAGTAAGTGTGTACGTGTCCCGTTCAATTGGCTGTGTTTGAAGTAACAAGTCCGGTATGATGGTATTTTTTTCAAGTAGTCAAGACATTTAGTCTCATACATGTACGTTAAAAATGCTTGAAAAAAAATGTAAATATATGATTCTTACGGTTGAGGCTCAGAGTTGAAATTGCAAATTGTTAACAGTATTTATATGTATCATTAAGAAATAAACATTAAACCTTCTACTCTTAATATTTTCCAAGCAACGATATCCTTTTCATCACTTCCGTTTGTTCTTCCTTTACATCCCGTGCTTGCTACGGTGAGCTGTTCTATGTCTGATAAATGAATCGTGTGAAAAAATAATAATAATGAAAAAATACGTAAATAGATAGATTGATAAATGGATAGATAGGTAGACAGATAGACAGATAGATAGATAAGTAGATAGACAATATAAATCAATTCTAAAATTATGTGGGATGACATGTGGCCTTCCAGTGGACAGGTGAGTTGTTAAAGGAAAAGACAACCTGGAAAATGTCACCTTCAGCATCACAGTTATCATTTAGCCTCTTCTCATCTGGACTTGGCAGCCACAACGATGGTGGAGGGAGATGACGCCTTAGGATAATATCACTGCACTTTTCATTTAATTTCCATCGTACTGGTAGCTGTGTATGGTCTGCTTCTGTTTATTACGCTCGTACAAGGAAGAAAAATATATGTTTGAGGAAGAAAACTTGACTCAGAAACAGCGACACTTCTCAACGGACTACCACGGTGCTGAAGGAGTCTGACAGGCGGGAGGGAGAGTCTGCCTCGAACATCATTATGACCTTCAGTCTCAAGACGTCTCGGGGCCTGAAGACGCTTGTGTCATTTCCGTTCATAATTACTGAGGATGTCACCGTGATGGCTCAGAGGGAAGCGAAGCCAACGAACTTAGAACGAAAGACCTTCCTTCCTACTAGCGTCAGATCGTAAGTTTAAGACAGGAAAGCGTGTGATTAAACTTTTCTTTATTCACTCATTCACTCATTTACTTTTCCTTTAATTTTTCTATACCCATGCAGTTATCCCAGTGAAGTGTCGCGGGCTGCCTCGTCTTCGTTACATGACAAGGTTGGAGAGATCTGTGAATGAACGTGACACCTGGTAAATTTTATTCAAAGTATTTGGGAGCCTCTTCGTGTAAGTTAACTGGCCTTTTGCATTCTCCTTATTTGTTTATGGATCTGGGATGGCTTTGCAAAATAATAATGAATCAAATACGCCCTTTCCTTTCATTACTTTTTTCATGTAAGTGGGAAGAACTGGCCTAGGGTACTGAAAATTATTAAACAGTAAAACCTACTTAGATGCCAGTGCCCCAACAAGGCCGAGAGAGTTACCAGTTATCCAAAAGATTGAGATAAATGTCTTGAAATCTCCCTATCTGACATCCACTAATTTATCTTACCGTTCGTCAGAGTATTACTTAGCGTACCATGCGGGGCGTTTCACACCATCCACACTATTTAACGTTCTCTTACTGGCCGCTGAAATGGTTGACATGCATTACCTGTCAATCATTTCCTGTCAGAATTTAATACTACACAAAAATTACGTTTATAATTCTATGAGATGGTGCAGTGGGACCGCCCGCGCTTTGTGGGCCCCAGGGTTCTCAAGCGCACGGGTTCGAATCATGGCCACGGTCCGAGGTTAGGAAGGGCATCCACTCGGGGTAACGGTTCCCAAATGCCAAAACCAAAGTCCTCCTGACTCCTCTGTCAGGAGGCACCGTCCTAGCCCTAATGTAATAGGGGAACCGGACGTAAACCGAAAAGAAAAAAAAAATTCTATGAGAAGGTTAGACGTAAAAGATCCAGGTAAACTTTACTCTCATGAAATTCTCTCACCTTTACTGACGAGAGCAATTTCCTGATCTCTCCCCTGAGCTGCCTGGCTGCACGAACACTGGGTGAGAACAATGCTGCAGGACTACTGGATCACAGGAAATCTTGGAAGAAAATGGATGGATTAGTGAATAAATGAGTAGATGAAAACGATTATTGACTACGGCAAAACGGCTAAGTAACTTAATTCCAATAAGGTAAGTAATATTTATCTCTTCACACACACACACACACAAAGACACACACACACACACACACACACACACACACACACACACACACACACGGCTAGGGATTGGAGAGCATGGCGCTGCATGCCAAAGGGCAAGGCGCAGCGTGACGCCCTCATATAACTTGGCCGGCAGAGCGCTGCTCCAGTGTGCTGATGCTCCTGCCTGTGTTTCCATATAAAGAGAAACAGATTTCGGATCACAGAAGAGGTAGGACTTGTAAGTTACATTGTCTCATGACGTTAAAGACTGAACAGCGACAATAAGGTGAAAAGGTTAATAAACTTTTTATGCTAATGAACTATTGAACAAAGTATTTTCTCATTTGGAAAAATATATAATCTCAATTGCGCCAACTGCATGTAAGTACATGAAAGAAAATTAGGAATAACATGATATATACATAGTTTTCTTTTATTCGTTATTTGCTTACAGTAAATATTGATCAACACGTCGTTTAGGACACCGGCATGAACTTACTGTTAGTTCAGCTCACACTAAGTGTGGGGCTGCTTCAAGAAGCCTGCAATGGGGATGCGGCTGCCAGCGCACAGCGGACAGGCCGCCGGCTAAACCGCTCCGAGCTGCATGTTTGGAGGCAGCCAGATTTGGTTTTGGATAAGGTGTGTGTGTGTGTGTGTGTGTGTGTGTGTGTGTGTGTGTGTGTGTGTGTCTTTACGAATGTGGGGTGTCGTGAATTATATAAGGTACATCGTCTATCCACAAGAAACTATCCTGATGAGAGGGTTTCTAAAACAGCACCCACTTCAGATTACCTACGATTGTTAAAAAAAAAAAAAAAAAAAAAAAAAAACTCAGTTATGCAAGAGAACCAAACGCCCACACAACCCAGACAGGATAGCAAGAAACCAATGTCTGGACAAGCAAATTACCAAGTGTTCCAAGATATACATGAGCAGGCAGCAAACGCCAAGCTCACATATAGGCATTATAATCTGCCGCAGAGTGAGAAGTGGCGACCGATGCGTCACACACGAGATCAGCGGCTGTGGAAAGAGGTGAGGAAACAACATTCGCCGGTAATCTACTCGTATATCCAGACACATAACAATAACCGGCACCAAATATATTCCGATAAAAAAAAAATAAATAAAATAAAAATAAAATGTCACTTGCTTTCATAGTTGGCTATCTCACAGCTTTCAAGTGACCTTTCCACATACACGAACCAAAATATAATGTGTGATGTGAGGATGTATAGCTATGGCCGCACGACACGTCTCATCATTATGTCCCACCATTCCGGCGTAACATGCCCGAACCAACAAAGCTTCTGATCCTCTGAACCCACGAATCCATAAGAATTCCAGCATTTCTCTCAACTACATGGGATATACAGGGCACACATATGTACACACACACACACACACACACACACACCAGTCTTAAAGCTTTATAGTGAACACTTCTCGCGCACAGCCTCCTTGCCAGCCAGTTCAAAGTTCCTGCTTCACTAATAATACTAATAGCACTGTCAGTACCACCGTAACCATTATCTACCAGAGACATCAGTACATCTGTAGAACCAAAGGCAAACGCATGGGGGTACGTGGCTCAGCTAATTCAAACTCAGTAATACTGAGTCTAACTTTTAACTGTTCGCTGAGTGACCAACGCTGTTACTCGCCAGGCACATTGACTCGCATCTTACAACACTGTGAATGTATGTATGTATATATTTGTCGATATGCTTGTTTGTCGACTGTGAGATACTTTGAGAAACAATCTTATTTTTTTTTTACTTTGATTTTAACAAATTGGTACTACTGAGAACTTTTGTCCTTGTGCAGATGATGCAGCAGACGGTGCAAGCTGCGGCCGTCGCCATTGAGTCCCTCCCGCTGCAGTGTCACCTCACCCTCTTCTGCGAACAAACGAAACGCTCCGCCTTCTCATTTGCCAGTGCTGTTCAAGAGCTCAGAAAACAAGTTTGGGCATCACGTCGGCCTGTGCAGGTTTGAGAGAAAACCTTACACAAAAACCACTTACTTTCTAGTATTTTATTTTGCACCGGTCCATAATTCACAATGATATTGAATGAAAGACAGGATGTACTCTGGTGAGAAATACTCTGCTACGCTCCTTGCCTCTCCGTTAACTCTTCAACATGTTTTCTATTATATTGTAATGTGACAGAGAGTTACTTCACCTCCGCGTTGCCAGTCACTCCTGAGGTAATGTTTCCTGATATGAGACAGTACAAGCTTCGTAATTCCTGGGGTTATTCGTGTTGTTGGATGGGGATATTAATGTTTTTCTGTTACTGTTATACCTCTTTGCTGTCACCACGGTCCAAGTGTAGGTTGGGCTTCCTCACTCGGGGCAACGGTTTCCTATCAGGTGGGCTTTGAGATAAGAGGTACCCCCAAAAGTATCCCCTTTAGCCCATAAATCAAGTGAAAAGCCCACATGGTATATAAAAAAAAAAACCTGTACTGCTTATCTGTAATGAGAAGTCGAGAAGGTAATGCTGCCCTAGTAGGTGTGTGTTCATGGTGCTCTCAGGACAAAGGCTGTCACGTCACCGCAATAGTTCATATCTAGCGGCTGGTTGTTCATATCGTGTCTCTAAATAAGTCTAATGTACAATTCTCATATTCATATAATCACAGGTAGGGCATAACTTTGGGACATCTACCATCTGTATTTAAGTTTGTGCGGCTGATCGTAGCGAGGAGACTAATTGATAACGATTAATAACTGTGCCAGAAGAATGAAAAATTTCGAAGTCATACAGGAATAAAATCACGTCTACCATGAAAATAGACTTGTCAACATTGGCGTTAATAAAAAAAATGTTTGTTAGTCTCTGCAATGAGTAAAGGTTCAAAACCAACCATCGAAGGCGAGGTATTGAAAACAGTAATAAGGAACAAGACTGCGGCAAAGGTCTGATAAGGAGAGAAAGGGCTGCACGTCACGCTCCTTTTCCTGTTGCAGATGATGATGCTGAACCGGACGTTGCTAAAAGCGGAGGCCACGTGGAAGAGGTCAGTGTGTGACGTATACGTGTTGGTGCTGGGTGAGGGACGTGAATTGGTGAGTCACGCCGATGATCCTGCCACCTCCACCTCCTCTCGATTATGGAACTACAAGGGTCACTACATCGTGCTGCTGCTCGGGTCACTAGGCCCCACAAAAGCAGCAGGGTTGTCCGCCGTATCCAAGACTGCCAACCTACTAATGGTGCAGCCTTTAGAGGATTCGGTGTTAGTCTGGACGCCACGGATGTTTCCCAGATACTCCCCACCACGTCTCCTGCATTCCTGGCGCGATAAAGGCTTACGGTACGAAAGATTGCGGTTCACTCCTAAAGACAGTGATTTATGGAGCTCAGTGCTGCGAGTGGCCACGTTCGATCATCCACCGAGCGTTGTGTACGACTACGACAGGTCGGGGCGGGTGGTGCGACGGCTGGGAGTGGACATGCAGTTGGTTGAAACGCTTGCTAGAGTTAGAAATTTTACAGTGGAATTTCATGAAGTGAGTCACGAGGAGCGATGGGGATACGAACTTGAAAACGGCACGTGGGTGGGGCTAGTGGGTCAGGTTCACCACGAGAACGTTGACTTGGGGACGTGTAACTTGTTCCTGGAGACTCACCGCGCACAGCTGCTCGATTATTCCACGCCGTACAACTTTGAGCGTGGTTGCTTCGTTACTCCGTCACCCAAGCCCCTCAACAACTGGCAGTCACCGACACTGCCATTCACCTGGAGCACCTGGGTGGCCACAGGAGCCTCACTGGCCCTTGGGGGAGCACTGTTGCGGCTGGTGGTGGCCCTTAGTAGTGTTCAAGAGCCTCGTGAGTTCACAAGCTTTTCTTTCGCTTACCTGTACGTTATGGGATCCCTAACGTCGCGCACACTACACCTGACGCCACATGGACCTCGCCTGCGGGCTTACGTGGGACTGGTGTGGCTGACGGCACTTATCCTGGCCACGGCCTACTCTGCGAACCTGGTGGCCTTCCTGTCCGTGACGCAGATGTCTGTTCCTATCAATACTCTGCGGCAGCTCGCGGGCAGCGGCTTGCGCCTCGGGGGTCACGCCTTCTGGAAGACGCAGTTTCGAGCTTCAATCGATCCTACAGTGCAAAGTTTTGCGGATCGACTTGAGCCTCATGTCGATCTTGACGCTTTATTCGACCAGGTGACTGCGGGTAAATTTGCGTTGATCGAGAATCGCCAATATTTGGAGATTGTCGCGGCGGTCCGCAACTCAAGGGGTCGCAGCCTCCTGCGCATAATGCCACAGTGTCTCCTGACGTACAGCATCGGGCTCGCCTTTCCCCAAAACTCTCCGCTTTCTGATTTCCTCAATCCTTTAATTCTCCGCGTGGTGGAGGCCGGACTGGTGTTCCGGTGGCGGCGTGATGTGGTGGACTACTACCGCAGTCGGTCTGCAGATACTAATAGCGGTCAGGCCCTGGTGCTCTCTTCACGTGGCATGGCGTTGAATCTTAACCAACTGCAAGGTGCTTTTTATGTCCTCGCCCTTGGCTGTCTCGGAGCCTGTATCGTTTTGCTACTGGAACAACTTAACTCCCCACGCTCCTCGTGAATAGAGGCTCGGGATGAAAATGAAATACTCACTTTCTTCAAATACTTATAATAGTTTCTCACCTTTCCTTCAAGCCACACCACTGCAGCATGCCAGTCTCGGCACACTAACCGGCCTCTATCGTGCAGTGTTGTGCCCTCACTCAGCCTGCCACCAGCGTCCATCCACACTCAACCAGTGGTACCTCGGTTTCATTATTTCGCTACACAATTTCAGTGTCTCTCTAATAAGAAAAGCGAACGATTATTCATTCCAGTGAGTCCTCCTTACAGCTCTTTGGTTGCAGTCTTTGATTAAAGCTTGTATTTAGTTCAAAGTTTTCAGTAAACATGCATGTGACGACTTTGTGTATCTTTAGTCCCTTCCCAAAGAGTAACAGATGCGGCACAGATTTCCAATGGGAAATCAGACTGGTAGGTATAAAAATTTTACATTTTGTGGTGGAGATCCTCGTATTATTATTATCATTATTATTATTATTATTATTATTATTATTATTATTATTATTATTATTATTACTATTATTATTATCATTATTTTTATTATTATTATTATTATTATTATCACTATTAATATTATTATTATTATTATTATTATTATTATTATTATTATTATTATTATTATTATTATTATTATTATTATTATTATTATTATTATTATTATTATTATTATTATTATTATTATTATTATTATTATTATTATTATTACACGGTGTAACAAAATTCTGACTTCTTTTGTCTTTGGTCAATTAATGTTATTTTCTATTTCCTTTCATCTAAAAAACGAAGAATATCATGCTTATTCTTTTTAAACATTGATTTTTATAAACTGGCCAGCGATGTTTTGAAATCCAGACAGATTCTACACTAATTTGGTGAAAAAAAATTAAAGAACTTTCTAGATGACTCCAGAACCTTCAAAACTATTCTTTCCAAACGTTTCACGAACTTCTAGATTCTAGAACATTCTTGCAACGTATATGGCTGTATAGATGCAGGGAAGGTATGCTCAACAGGTCAGTTAACTTCTAGCCTTCTAGCCGTTAATGTGTAAACAAGTCGATCGTCATCAGTCATTATTATCTGCATTCATCAAGCATGGCATCCAGAGGTTGTAAGCATCCGGCAGACGCATTTTGCTACGTTTGTGGCGAGTTTATCAAAACTAGAGCTAAAAAATACTCTCTGGAAAGATCACTGAAAATGCGCGAGGCCTGCAATGCATATTTTGGCATGCCTGTCGGGGATCAGGACAAACCTTGGGAACCTCATTTCACCTCTGGAAAAGAACTCTGGAAGATAAGAAAAACACTAATATATATATATATATATATATATATATATATATATATATATATATATATATATATATATATATATATATATATATATATATATATATATATATATATATATATATATATATATATATATATATATATATATATATATATATATATATATATATATATATACAGTATATACTTTTTCTTTTAACCTATCCTATTACAGTGAGTTGAATGTATCTGTATTTTATACTTATGTTTTCATTGTGCTTTTACAGGTTGGTACAGAGGGAAAACAGAGCTATGAGATTTGCAATCCCCGAATTTGGAGGAACCAACTGATCACTCAAGCAATTGCTTTTTCTGTATGGTAGACCCTTCCAAACGTCGAGCAGGCAAAAATGCGCCTGCTATCATATATCCTGACCTTCTGTCATCCATTGCGCCAGTGCCACACTGCTCTGAGCTCCCGTACCCACTCCTCCTAAGAGAGAGCAGCAGTGTTTACAAAAGGAAAGTAGTTCAGAAGAACATGAAGACACTGATCCAGAGTTCAGAGACGCAACTGATGAGAGAAATCCATACTACCCCAGCCAAGAAGACATCAATGACCTGATCAGAGATCTTGGCCTCACGAAGTCAAATGGCGAGCTTTTAACGTCGAGACTCAAGCAGTGGAATTTGCTAGATGAGAGTGTGCACATATCAGGTCAGAGAAAGCGTCACCAGCATTTTTCAAGCTTTTTCACTCGTCAAGATGAGCTTTGCTTTTGCCACAATGTGACCGGTCTGTTTGAGGCAATTGGAATTACCCTTAACCCCAAAGAGTGGCGGCTCTTTATCGACAGCTCGTGCAGAAGCCTCAAAGCAGTGCTGCTTCATAACGGAATATGTACCCATCTCTACCCCTCGCCCACTCTGTCCAGCTCAAAGAGAAATACAAGAGTGTCAAGATGTTGTCAGATGCCTTGAAATATGAAGAATACCGTTGCGAGGTTATAGGAGACTTCAAAATGGTGGCTTTCCTGATGGGTCTCCAAAGCGGCTTTACCAAGTATCCTTGTTATCTTTACCTTTGGGACAGAACAACTACTCATTTCTAATGTGTCTATTGTCTCACTGGTGTAATTCTAGAATAAATAATTGCTATCATTGCATTATATGTCGTTTTGTATCTACTTTGTTCAAATCAAACTTCAAATTTGCTACTTTGTCACTATGAGAATGGGTAAATTTAAAAAATGTCATTATCCTGGACACAAAAGCAAAATTAGAAATGAATATAAGTATTTTTTCATGTTTTCTAGACATAAGCAAATAAGAAATAACAGTTTCAATTCAAGGACAAAAGCTTTGTTACACGGTGATTAGTATCATTATTATTACTATTATTGTTACTATTAACATCATTATTATTATTATCATTATTATGATTATTATTATTATTATTATTATTATTATTATTATTATTATTATTATTATTATTATTATTATTATTATTATTATTATTATTATTATTATTATTATTATTATTATTATTATTATTATTATTATTATTATTATTATTATTATTATTATTATTATTATTATTATTATTATTATTATAATAATAATAACACACACACACACACACACACACATAATAATAATAATAATAATAATTATTATTATTATAATTATTTTATCATTATTATTATTGTTATTATTATTATTATTATTATTATTATTATTATTATTATTATT
>NC_059294.1:27837811-27855311 GCF_017591435.1 Portunus trituberculatus
TAGCCGTTCACTGGCTGCAGACATAAGCTCAAGTGAAAATACGTAAGTTATCCTGAATATCGATGAGAGAAAACGTTTTCGTCCGTGTTGAGGCGTTCATTTTCTGTCAAGGTGCCGGGGTGGTCTGAGCGGCGCCTGCGGGGTGAACCAGTATTGATCTGGAGTTCAGTTGACCTCACCCCCTGAAACCTTATCCTGCTACCGATATTACACGCCTTCCTCTGGGCAGAAGTGTGTTTTTGAGCAGTGCCACCGCGACCTGTCCCGGCAGGTTTAGTGACCGCTGCAGGAGACAAGGTACAGTCTCCCCAAGCTTCTGCACCCGGGAAAATATATATTGGCAACTGAGCCTCAAATTGTTTCGTTCTTTCGCGGTACTCAAGGCTGTCCGGCATTCAAACCCGAACGCAATGTAAACACGAAGTTTTCAAGTATTGAGGCTAAAATACTTAAAGGCAGGAAGTCACAGACATGTAGGCAAGCAAACCATTAAGCTGCAAGGCACGATGATGCTTCAGTCCAGGGCCTGACGCTTCCATATGGACAGACCCGGGCAACGTGGCGGTAGAGGAGGCACTGAGCGAAATGCAACGCTAGCGGGGACACAGTTTAGTGGAGAAAAGGGGAACAGTCTGAGCATGTTGGGTGCCGCGTGCAGTTCAGCTGAGTGAGGACAAGTGTGCGAGCGGGTGAGCGAGCGAGGGAGGGAGGGCAAGGCAGTAGTGACAGGGTGTGTGTGACAATCGGTGGTGGCGGCGGTAGTGGATGACAGAGGCGGTGGCAGCTCTTGTAGATTAAGCATGGAGAAAGAGGAGGTTACTGGTTGACTGTGTGGTAGCGAGGTGAGCTGTAGTGTGTGTGTAGTGTGGTAGCTGGCGCCCTTGTGATGCGGTGGTGTGCTGGTGTGCTGGTGGTGATGTAAACACTCTTCTTACCTCCCTTCCTCCCTCCACACGCACTCACTCACCCATCCTCCCCCGCGACGTGACATCACAGTAGTGGTAATACAGGCGATGCAGAGAAGAAGTAGAGCTAACAGTAAATGAAGTTAGAGGCAAACTCCCGACCAATCCTTGTTATCTTCTCTCTCTTCTCACTTGACATTAAGCGAAGCGTCGATATTTTCCCAAGTGCGGCAGAATTTCTCTCTCTCTCTCTCTCTCTCTCTCTCTCTCTCTCTCTCTCTCCAAAATACTGACTGACCTATTTACCACCACCACCACCACCACAGCCAGAATAACAACAAACTAAAACGGTAGAGTGCCTCGACTTAGCTCTGTGTGTGTGTGTGTGTGTGTGTGTGTGTGTGTGTGTGTGTGTCCTTGGCGTACTGGGTGACCACGGAAGAGTAATTGAGTCGGAACAGTGTGATGTAATTATATGTTTCCAAGTCTCCCTCTCTCTCTCTCTCTCTCTCTCTCTCTCTCTCTCTCTGTTTCTATTACGGCACCTAATTATCCTCAGTTTATTCTTTATTTCTTCAATGTGTTCTGTTCATCACACACTTTCCATCCGTCATCTGGAGTTCTGCATGTCATTTAACTCCCTAATTTTTTATCCTTAACTTTGTTGCTCTGATTTACCTTCGATGGGTCTCCCCTTCTCACAACAGTTCCATTTACCCTCCTTCACATCCCATCGGACTTAAGCCTTAATATTCTTATTTTTTTTCCTTCCGACCCTTTATCCTCTTCATCCTCCACATGTGTCCCTCGTCCATTCCTTGTCTGGTAAAAAGAGGTGGCAAAAAACTCTCGAGCACCAGTTTGCCAGAGGGGACGACTCGGCACCTTTTCGTAGCGAGATAGCAAGTGACGATTAGTATTGTTGTGGCTGGCCAGGGGCGTCCGGCCACCTCACTAAGGGATCTCCCGCTGTGAGATCCTCATAGTGTGAACGTGACGGCACGAATCAGCAACGTGACCACCACCGCCACTGCCATCATCGCTGCCACCAGTGCGCCGAAGTGAAGACCTCGGGGAGGGCGCCGCGTGTCCCCTCGGCGGTGGTGTGGTAGTGTGTGCACGGCGCGGCGTGGGGCTGGAGGCGGCAGTGCTGTGCCTGGTGGGTGCCCGTGTGAAGGAACCGCCACTTGATACACCGGCTTGACTGGACTGAGCCGAACACTCGCGGAGTTAGGCGTATTGAGTGCTGTTCAGCCATCTACTGAATGAATGATTTGTTCGCTGATGTATTTTCTTGTGACGCATTTTTAAGGTGAAAAATTACGGTTGAAAAGTTTTAGTGGAACACGTCACTGTGCTGGTGAGCATCTGCATCACTGCGGCACAAAAACTTAACGTGCTGTTCATATCTGTTAAATCTTTGGTGTTATTTTTCATGCATACTTATCAATAATTTGTAAATATTATACACTGCACTCCTCTGCCATGTCCACCATCCTGGCTCCGTCACGTGCACGCGGCTCAGTGAGCGTTGCGCAGACTTGGTGCTGATCACCTGAATCATCTCTCCACTCAGCCTGGAAAAATGTAACTGAAACCTCAGGAAACACGGCTGGTGAATCATGCGAGTGTCCAGTGCCTGTGTGCGTGAGTGTTTCCACCTCTAGACGCCCCGCGCCCCTAGACCACGCCCAGGATGGTGCGGGTGTTGGTGGTCCTGAGGGGCGGCTACCCTTGGGGGTTCCGCATGCAAGGCGGAGGAGACCGGCCGCTGGTGGTGAGCAAGGTGAGTAAGGCTGTGCTTGTTTTTCCCTAATGTATATTGTGTCATCAAGTCTTGCAATGCTCCGCCTCATTTAACGTCACCTCGCCTCAGCTCTTCTCACACTATTAATGAAAAATATACATGCATTGGGTATACACTGATGGACTCTGAATTTCATTATATTCATAATTACTAGACTTTGCTATCTTAAGAATAACGAACAGATATTAATGACCCTGGCCAGTGTCAGCGGTGGACGAGGTGAAGAAAGCTTAGGGTCGCGTCAGATCAGGATTCCTCTAAACCTGTCATTACATCATATTTTCACTAGATTAATAATTAACAGTAACACGTGTAAATGTACTGAGAGGAACTTTGCAAGTAGTAATGTGTAAACGAGTATGTAAATAAGTGGAGGAGAATAAGTGGAGGGACGATGTAATGACCATGGCTGTTAAAAATATGCCGGCTATTTTGGTATCTGAGGGATGCTGCTTGAAGGAGAGGCGGGGATTAGCAGCAACTGGCACGCTACACAAGGGAAGCAGACGAGAGCACCCAGGGACACGAGGAGGAAACACAAGCAAGGGAGGAGGAGAGAGGAGCGGGCACAAAGAGCATGTACGGAGTGAAGGACGTGTGAAGAGTTGTTGTACAGTGCATAATATGAGAGAGAGAGAGAGAGAGAGAGAGAGAGAGAGAGAGATGTAACACTTTATTTTCACACCACTTGTATATTTGCAGTCATCCATAACACTACTGTAGAAAAGCATCGTTGGCTTGTACATATACCAGCATTTGCCTTTATTACACTAGGGCTTGTGAGAGATGCAAGAGTATCTATAGTCTCTCTCTCTCTCTCTCTCTCTCTCTCTCTCTCTCTTCGAGCATTTCTGAGAATTTACTTGTCTTTCCCTCTTTCCGTCTTCATTGTTTTCCATGTTATGCTTATCAGTCCCCTCCTCTCTCTCTCTCTCTCTCTCTCTCTCTCTCTCTCTCTCTCTCTCTCTCTGTTCCCCTCGCACTTCCGCGAAATGGCGCGCTACCTCTTGATTTCCTCTCTTTCATGTGTACACATTCTCTCTCTCTCTCTCTCTCTCTCTCTCTCTCTGAAAGAATCGCGAGGCTGGGTTGCGGAGGTGCCGGGCGTGATGGGCTTGGGGTGTGGGGGGTGGGGAGAGGGAGGCTGAGGTGCCTTGCGTCGTTTGGGTGGCCATGTGGGGGGGAGGATGGGCGGGTCATGGTTGCTGGGGGGTAGCGGGAATAGCGGGGTGGCCGTGGCGTGGGGGGATGTTGGTGGGGTGTCAGAGTTCCCTTGGTGGCTGGGGATGCGGGGGCGCGGGGATGGGGTGGAGGGATTTAGGGTGTCTGGCTGGGGTGCCGCGGCTCCTCAGGCCACAGACTTTATGGGAGTATGAATTGCCAGAGAAATATTGTTATGAAGGAGGGAACGTGACGCTGAAACAAAAGACCCGCGGTAATTGTGAACATGCTGGGGAGATCTGATGTTGTGGATGACCTTTGGCCAATTATATAATTATCAGGAAGAAAATTCCATTGAGCCTTCCCGCGTTGGGTCACCGGCGCTTCGCGGATCACAGGGTGCTACCTACAGGTGGAAAAAAGTTATGAATGATAAGTAGTAACAGAACAGTGCGCGGCGCCCCTTGTCACTGTGCCTAGCCAGGTGCCGAACACTATTGCTGCCCTGCACATGTTAATGTCACGCTCCTGTGATTATGTAAGAGTCATGTCACAAAGAACTTGAATAGTGACGGAAAGTACTTTTGTATTAGAATATTTCATCAAAATGAAAATGGTCAGTACCCTTGTCTCTCTCTCTCTCTCTCTCTCTCTCTCTCTCTCTCTCTCAATCTATATATATATATATATATATATATATATATATATATATATATATATATATATATATATATATATATATATATATATATATATATATATATATATATATATATATATATATATATATATATATATATATATATATATATCTGTGTGTGTGTGTGTGTGTGTGTGTGTGTGTGTGTAATTCACTGTTTGATCTGCTGCAGTCTCTGACGAGACAGCCAGACGTTACCCTACGGAACGAGCTCAGAGTGTAGTGGTTAGCACGCTCGACTCACATTCGAGAGGGCCGGGTTCGAGTCCCGGTAAGCGGCGGGACAAATGGGCTAGCTAGCCTCTTAATGTGTAGTCTCTGTTCAATTAGCAGTAAATAGGTACGGGATGTAACTCGAGGGGTTGTGGCCTCGCTTTCCCAATGTGTGGATTGTGTTGTGGTCTCAGTCCTACCCGAAGATCGGTCTATGAGCTCTGAGCTCCCTCCGTAATGGGGAAGACTGGCTGGGTGACCAGCAGACGACCGAGGTGAATTACACATAATCCATAATCCAACTCCTGAGCAGCAGTAGTATTGGAGGAGTGAGTTGTTCGAGCTCTGTGTTCCTAACGTGACTGGCAGTGTAAAGGAAATGAGAGTCATGTACATTGAGGCTGCGAAGCTAATCGGTGTATAAATTTATTTCATCATGCCATTGTTGCCAGTCAGGGATAATGGCGGGGCGGGAGGGCGAGATGAGCCCGAGGAGGATGTCCGAATAGGGAGGCGAGTGTTGGGGCGGCGAGGGGTGCGCTGCTCACCTGTCTCGCCCGTGGGGTGCTTCATTGAGGCTGTTTGTTAGCGCTAGCCCAGGTGTGCGAGGCAGAGAGAGAGAGAGAGAGAGAGAGAGAGAGAGAGAGAGAGAGAGAGAGAAGAATTACAGTGGTTTAGGGCATCATTGTTCAATATATGTGAAGGAAAACAGTGATACAAACCGGTTTATTACATGTACGAGTGCAGTAATTCACCAGCAACATCCCTCTACAGATGAAAGATAAAAAAACAAACACAAAAATTCAAATCAAGGTTACAATCTCGTCCGTCCGTCACCAGTGGAGGTGGTTCAAGTCTTCCTGTGGCATCCTCATGACTTTTAACCTCTTCAGTACCATGACGCGTTTTCATATTCTTTCTGGTGACTATTTGGTGATTTTATACAGCTTCAGAAACTAGTGTGGGAGATTAATTTAGTGAAGACTGTGGCGATCGATCTTCTGACCTTCATACATCCTTGCTAATGTCAATAAAATGGTCTAATGGTGCACAAATCTCAAGGTAAAAGTGAGTCCCAGTAGTGGATGGGTTAACAGAGAGAGAGAGAGAGAGAGAGAGAGAGAGAGAGAGAGAGAGAGAGAGCATCGTCATAAAGAGAAGAAAGCCATTACTTGTATCACTCATTCATCACAGCGGTAAATGACGCCCCAAGGTTTTACTCACACTCGGATGAAGGGAAACGATCAGGCGCTAAATTGAAAAGAAATAAATGGACGGAGGATAGTGATTGAAAAAGGAGGGAAAAAAGAAATAGTTTGGCGGGTAGAAAAGAATGCTCGCCACGCACACCACGCACTCCACGCACACTCACACGCCATTCTCTTGTCCGTGACTGTGTGTGTGCGTGTGTGTGTGTGTGTGTGTGTGTAGCTTCCGTTTATCAATCCATTTTTAACCTTTTAGTATGTCTACGTGTATTTATGATCGTCGAGGTGGATATATTAGGGTAAAGATAACACAGAATTCTAACTCTCTCCTCCATTTCTTATCTTCAGTTTTTCTTTATTCCTATGTGCATATATGTCTCTGTCCGTCGAGGTGGATGTAGAAGGAAAAAAGGACAAAGATTTAAAACTATCTTAGATTCTTCCGTTTTGCTCTTCTCTCTTTCATTCGTCTATCCATCTATCTATACTCTTTTTGTATATCCAAGCTGTCTGAGTCGGTCGAGGTGTGAGATACAGTCAAAAAGCAAAGGAAAAAAGGTTCTCTCTCTCTCTCTCTCTCTCTCTCTCTCTCTCTCTCTCTCTCTCTCTCATCCACGTTTCTATCTTTACCTATTTTCTCTTCTGTATATAAACGTACGTCTATGTCTGTCTGCGTCTGGCGGGGTGTGGATATAGAGAGGCGGGGAAGCAAACGGGAGCGTACGTACCTTCATTCTCTATCATATTCTCTCTCCTCTTTAATGCAAGACCGTCCTCAACAACAGCAGAAGTAGTGAGGGTAGGAGGTATCATGAGTACTGGTGCTTGGTGGTGGTGGTGGTGGTGGTTATGTATGGCAGTAATAGTAGTGGTTATAATGAGGTCAATGATGATTATTTTGACACAAATATTATTGTATTAGTATTAGGGTTTGTTATAGTAGTAGAAGTTGTTGCTGTAGTAGTAGCTAATCGTAGTTCTAATGTAGTAGTGGTAGTAGTAGTAGTAGTGGTGGTAGTAGTAGTAGTAGTAGTAGTAGTGGTGGTGGTGGTAGTAGTAGTAGTAGTAGTAGTAGTAGTAGTAGTAGTAGTAGTACTAGGACATTATATCCATATGTCTAATCTTCTAATCTTCAGTTTACTTAAATCATCCGTATTCTTTCGCCTTTCTCTCTCTCTCTCTCTCTCTCTCTCTCTCTCTCTCTCTCTCTCTCTCTCTCTCTCTCTCTCTCTCTCTCCCCCCCAATGTGAAAGATAAAAGTCATGCAATTTCCCAGTGTCCACCAGTTGGGTTGCAATTTTCCGCATTCCCTTCGGTCTTCTTACACTCCTTCCTTTTACAACGAGTGGAACCAATTGGCCACTCTCGACCTCGCTTTCCTTTCCTATCTGTTGTCCCTAGAGTCCCATTTTTTCCCCCTTCTTTAGTTATCGTTCCTTCAGTTGCACAGTCGAGGTATTAAGACATTCTTGGTGATGCTTTCAACTTATAGTGTGTTGGGTGAGTTATTGCATTGTTTTATTTTTTTTATTATTTACGTTTTTTTGGGGAGATCATTTGTGGTTCAGTTTTCTTCAGTAGTGAAGTCGGAATATTAAAACACGCTTGATTTCAGTGTAGTTAGTGTGTTTTGTGTGTGTTATTTTTCTTGGTTTCTTGTTTCGTAATCCTCATTCTTGCTCATACTTTTATTTCAGGCGTCTTTTTATCCACTTCAGTACTGGAACACATTTTTACTTTGATTTTTGGGTATGATTAGACAGTTTTATTAACTTTTAGGAAGGGTGTATGGAGGTCAGAAAGTTAATGGCCAGTCTTCACTATCTTAATCCCCCACGTAAGTTTCTGAAGGTGTATAAAATCACCAAATAGTAAGCAGAATGAATATGAAAACGCGTGAGTCATGGTACTGAAAGGGTTAGGGGTTAATTAATTTGATACCTTTAGTTCTTCTTGATCATTCTTAGTTCAGTTTTCCTCTAGACTAGTTGAAGTTTAACCTCTTCAGTTCCATGACTCATTTCCATAGTTATTCTGCTTGTTATTTGATGAATTTATACTGCTTCAGATCCTTATGTGGTGGGGACTAAGATAGTGAAGACTGGCTATTAATCTTCTAACCTCCACAGACCCTTCTTAATCTAAATGAAATCGCCCAATCATACCAAAAAGCTCATGGTAAAAAAATGCGTTCCAGTACTGAAAGGGGTTAACATTCTTGGTTATACTGTCCGTCTGGCGTCATTTATGTGTCGTTTTATTGATTTCGACTCCCTTGCGTCTCGTGGATCATCCTTAGTTCAATTCCTTCCTGTGGTATAAATGACATGATTAGTCTCACGCAGCACAGCACATCGCCTCTCGTGAACGCATTCTAATTTCATGGTTTGTTTCCTTAATGGCTTTCGTTTTGTCTGTTTCCTCACGATATTCTGTTGCACTTAGTTCGTTTCCTCCTTGTGAATTGTTCCATTTCTCTAGCCTCTTCAATACTGGAACGCGTTTCTACCTTGAGTTTTGGGTATGATTAGACGATTTTATTGACATTAGGAAGGGTCTATGGAGGTCAAAAGATTAATGGCCACAGTCTTCACTATTTCAACCCCTACATGAGTTTCTGAAGCTGTGTAAAGTCACTAAATGATACCCAGATAAATAGAAAAATGCGTCATGGTACTCAAGAGGCTAGTCAATACTGCGTTAAGTGTGAGTCTATACAAATATGTGAAAAGAATATGACTGTCTTTCCCTTCAGCACACTCAAAACCGCACTGCTTTTTATGGGTTTCTCCGTGCACCATTTTTGCGTCTTCGAAATGTAGGAGACTATTTTAAACTGAAAAACATGAATGAAAAATGACTCTTCCTTTAACAGACTCAAAATTGGATTGATTTTTTTGTGATTTTTTCATTTGATTCGTCTTTGTGGTCCCAGGAGTGTCTAAGGCAATTTCAAGTTCAAAGTTTCGATTCTCACTAAATTTATGACAAAAAAAACTTGCAATTCAAGAGAGAGAGAGAGAGAGAGAGAGAGAGAGAGAGAGAGAGAGAGAGAGAGAGAGAGAAACCCCTCCACAGCTTTCCTCACCACCTGGCAGCAATACTTTGATTATTGTATTCAGTTCATTACTTCCCATAATCGTGTCTAATTTCTACCTGGTTTTGGTATTTTTGTTTCCTTTATCAAGTTTTCGATCAGTGAAGCTAATTTCTCGACCAGATATACGATATTGCATTTTTCTTTTCTTTTTCTCTCTTCACCGTCATTCTCTCTCTAAGTTTTCTCCTTACTTCAGCTTTAGGTCTGGTCACTTTTCTGGTTTGGAGATGAGACGGTCCCTTGAGAGAGAGAATTTTACTCTCTCTCTCTCTCTCTCTCTCTCTCTCTGAGCAGCTTGGTCTTGTGCTTAAAGCCTCCTTCTCAGGGTGGAACAGGATTCTTGACGTATTTTTGGTACCTCTTATCTAAAAAAAACCCGTAAAACACACACTACACACACACTCTCTCTCTCTCTCTCTCTCTGCTTTACTCATAAGAAAAACACTGCTAACTAAAAGCATCAAATCAAGACTTAAACTCAGAATCGTGTCCTTTTCTTGTTACAGAGAAAATAGCACCCCCATGTTGTACTCAGACCTTGATAACAACACCTTGTAATCACCCTCCTGTTGAGACGGACGAGGTATATATCAAACCAACGACGTGCTGCCTGGGAGGGTAAAACATTCATGGATGAGTGTGGTTTGTGGCCGAGGAGCGAGTGGTAGGCGTGAGTGGCTGGTGATCATGCAGTTACTTCTCGTACAAGATTAAGAACAGCAATATGAAACCTTTCTGGCTGCCTTCGATTACATTCTAAAGGTTCTAGTTGAAGTGACACGAGTTTGAGTTTTCAAGTATATTTTTACTGTTTTAGTGAGAGATTAACAAGATTTCTACGTTACTAGTTGGAATAAACACTCTTTTGAAAACTTAGCTGGTCATCTTGTAGACCTTTTGAAACTTAGTCACGGCGAGTTTACAGTCACTTGGTACAGGGGCAAGTGGTTATACTCAGGTCATATAAGCCACACAGGTCGGCCATAAATCCATAGCTCTCGTTGCTGTGAGAGAGCAAAGCGTTTCGGTATATGGACAAAATGCATATCATTGTTAATTCAATTGCATCAGGTAATATAAATTGCCTGGTTTTTCTTGTGCAGTACACGACATTTCCCTTTCAAGTCCATATTCTAATTTCAAGGTTTATTTCCGTAATGAGGTTCTGTTTTATCTGTTTCTTCATTCGTGTTTTTCTGCTTAATTCATATTGCCCTTGTGGATTCTCTTTTATTATGTTGCACTATTGACTCATTCAAAGACTAGATGGGGCCGCCGTGGTACAGTGGAACCATGTGTGCTTTGGGGTCTGAGGTCCAAGTGCACAGGTTCAAATCCTGCCCACGGTCCAAGTGTAGGTTGGGCTTCCTCACTCGGGGCAACGGTATCCTAGCGGGTGGGCTTTGAGATAGGAGGCACCACAGAAATATCCCCTTTAGTCCTTAAATTCCCTTGAAAAGTCAACATGGTATAAAAAAAAAGGCAAATGGTGTTATTTGGTGCGGTATTGGTCAACTTGTCTTTTTCGCCTCCATCTTAGGTTCTTATAGTCTTGCTAGGTACTAATGAGTGATTGAATTTGGACAAAGTAAAACTGCAGACAGAAAAGTTTGAATTCTTCCATCACTTTGCTGTTGGTGGTGTGTCTCTCAAAACTGTGACCAAAAACATTCTCCAGACTATTTCATTACGGTAGGGAAGCCATAAATGTACAAACTTAACTTCCAGGTATTTAATCCTTGTACGTAACTTTTGCTGTCTGGTATATCTAGTTTTCCCAGCGTTGTGTGTTCTTGTGGCCGCATGTTTCAGATGCTTGTTTGACTTTCTTTACTCACTTCGTCATTGGTTTTCTTGAACGATATGTATATTCCACTCCATGAATGTTTTGTGACAATGTATATTTTCAGATTTCCTTACCTCCTTTTTCCTATTTTATTTCTTCTTTTCCTTTCTTTCTCCTCTCCTTCTATCCTTCCTTTCTTTTCAGCTCTTGACCATTATGAAAACTCACTCCTCCGTCCCTCCCTTTTCGTGGCATCTGGTGCATGCAGGTGAAGGCTGAAGGCTGCACACTCACCTTCGCCACTGATGCATCTGCTAATTAGCGAGGATAATGTTATATAAAATGAAGAGGAGTTGTTGCTTCTCCTAAAGTTTGCCTTGTTAAGACTTTTTAACAGTTGAGTGTAGATTAGTACGTATAATTTAGACCGGCTTATCAACTTTACGTGGAAATTATTAGCGGGAACTTGTATTAGTAGCACGCACATACACACACACACACACACACACACACACACACACACACACACACACACACACACACACACACACTTTGTATATGTAACTCTGCAAACACTCTCTAGTTGTCAGGTACTCAAAAGGCAGGCTTTAAAAAGTTACTAAAAAGGAAAGAAGTGAAGAGAGGCCAAGGGGGAGGGGAGAAGGAATGCAGGGAGGTGCTGAACGAAAGAGGAAACCAAGGGTGAAGGAATGAGGGTCGTGAGGGGAAAGAAGGGGAAGGAGAGGGGAGAAGAGATGTTAGTACTCAGAAAGGGTGGGGGAACTGCAGATGAAAAGGAGACACTATATTTACATTTAACGTGTGTGTGTGTGTGTGTGTGTGTGTGTGTGTGTGTGTGTGTGTGTGTGTGTGTGTGTGTGAGAGAGAGAGAGAGAGAGAGAGAGAGAGAGAGAGAGAGAGAGAGAGAGAGAGAGAGAGAGAGAGAGACATTTCCTACTCTTGATAAATATTGAGATATTGCATACGATATCAATTAATACTTAAAAGAAACCAGTATATTTTTTGCCCCTCATACATTCCTCCTTTCTCCAAACACGACGATATTGTCACTAATAAAACACAGAACTTACTACAACCACAACAAGTAAGACAAGAAACACCACCACCACCACCACCACCACCACCACCACCACCACAACCACCTCTATCAACAACACACGAACAAAATTAACAACAGCAAACTAGTATGAAGTCAGAATCTGAGGCTGGGCATATACGCACATTGCAGCCTCGTGTTTTGAGTTGGCTGGGTCATAAAAGAGGCGCATTAGCATTGAATTAACAGCGATGCTCAATGTATATGATGACGTGCGAGTCGAGGGAATTTACATGTTGATTGCAAGACACGTGGTAGTAGCCCTTTGTGCAGTGGTGCGAGAGAGAGAGAGAGAGAGAGAGAGAGAGAGAGAGAGAGAGAGAGAGAGAGAGAGAGAGAGAGAGAGATTTATAATGCAGGACTTAGTGTTTATATTCATCGAAAGATTGTAATGTGAAAAATAAAGATTCATTGTACATTGTTCCTTTTCATGTTTTCATCTTAGCTACGACATTTGCCTGCCTCTAAAGTAGTTGTGGGGATTAAGTGATAGTAGTAGTAGTTGTGGTAGTAGTAGTAGTAGTAGTAGTAGTAGTAGTAGTAGTAGTAGTAGTAGTAGTAGTAGTAGTAGTAGTAATAGTAGCAGTAGTAATAGTAGTAAAAGGATGACACTGTAAAATGATACAACACACACACACACACACACACACACACACACACACACACACACACACACACACATTTGGGTGTGTCTCCTTTCACACACACCTGTTCACCTAGCAGTGAGTAGGTACGGGATGTAAATCGAGGAGTTGTGACCTTGTTGTCCCGGTGTGTGGTGTGTGCCTGGTCTCAGGCCTATCCGAAGATCGGAAACAATGAGCTCTGAGCTCGTTCCGTAGGGTAACGTCTGGCTGTCTCGTCAGAGACTGCAGCAGATCAAACAGTGAATTACACACACAACGCAACACAATACAAGAGAGACACATTCACACACAAACAACCTCAAACTTTTTCTTTTCAGTTCAAATCACAATTTCTTTCCTTTTGGCGATGCTTGTCCTCACTCTTCCTTCACGCAGTTCTTTATCCTCGTCAGCCCTTCAGCAAGACACCACATTAGGGAAGCATTCTTTTCCATCCTAAAAAGCCCGGGAAATTTTGTCCACCAGTGAATATCAATCTAAAGACGTCAACGGTTCATTAGCCTCACAACTCTTACGCTTCATGCAGTTTCAGACGATCGGTGGCTTTCTGTGTCGTAGCATTGAATATTAAATCCATACGTTTGTGGAAAATTACAAGGTTCAGGAGGGAAGAATCAAGCACGCGTCAATAAGGTGTTGAAATATTCGTGCACCAGAGGTCATTCACGTCCCTCCGCTTCTTTCTGGTTGTGTGTGGTGGTAATGCGACTTCCATGTGTTCGGTGTCTGAATTTTGCTCTCCATGTTTAGTAGGTTGTTGAATAGGTATGTTCATTCGCTCATGTGTTCACGTGTGTGTGTGTGTGTGTGTGTGTGTGTGTGTGTGTGTGTGTGTGTGTGTGTGTGTGTGTGTGTGTGTGTGTGTGTGTGTGTGTGTGTGTGTGTGTGTGTGTGTGTGTGTGTGTGGTAAATTATAGCAAAAACTGCAACATCAACTTAATAATTTACAATATAACTCTCTCTCTCTCTCTCTCTGTGTGTGTGTGTGTGTGTGTGTGTGTGTGTGTGTGTGTGTGTGTGTGTGTGTGTGTGTGTGTGTATGTGTGCGCGTGTATGTGTGTTCACGCTCACGCCCTCACCCTTACCTGCGTGACGAGAACTCAGGTGTGACGGAATGGACAGGTATTTTGCATGCTTTTTTTCTACTCTTCATTTCCGTAGTACCAAGCATTTTCGTGGCGACGGGATTGGTGCTGTGGGGGATGGTAGGTTACTGTGGGATGGGTGGATGGGGAGAAAGGTGAACAGGATAGGTGGAAGGGCGGTGTCAGTGTATTTATTTCTTTTTACATGTCTGGGTTCAGTGTTTGTCAGTGTACGCGGTCCGAGGCAGAGAAGGTAACGAAAGAGACGCAGAATATGGAGAGTCGTTGGAGCGAACTGAAGTGAAAGGCGAAGGAAAGGAATGGAAAGGCAGTTAGTTAGTGGAGGTCTTTGTCTTACTGAGGGATGTCCGTCTATGTAGCTGTCCTGTCTCTCTCTCTCTCTCTCTCTCTCTGGCAAGAAATATCAAATAATACGCCTGGAAAAATCGTTGTGTAGTAGGAGAAGGACGAAGGAAAGAGGAGAAAGAGGAGGAGGAAGAAAAGGAGAAAGAAGAGAAGGAGGAAAGTTGCATGCCAGGAACGACTAAACGAAGGATATCTGCATCTTGTACAGGCGTTTGAATTTTGCCGCCGCACACACACACACACACACACACACACACACACACACACACACACACACACACACACACACACACACACACACACACACACACACTCTCTCTCTCTCTCTCTTATATTATTCTCGGGTGGGTGTGCCGTCCATGTTTTCTTTGCCCAGCGCCGCGCAGCACAGGTCCGGGAGGCATGCACGCTATGACCTGTATTCAGAAAAGCTTTGCTCTCTCACCACGACTAAATTCCAAGGCCACAGAGATGATTAGCTGGATATTCAAGTGTGTTTCTCCACTCAATAATGTAGAAATCTTGTTAATCTGCCTCTAAAACCGTAAGAACACTTTAAAAACTTGTGAAAATTTAACCTCTTCAGTACCGAGACGCGTTTCCATATTCATTTTGCTGATTATTTGGTGATTTTACACACCTCCAAAAACTTATGTGGGAATTAAGATAGTGAAGACTGTGGCCATTAATCATCTGACCTCCATAGACCCTTCCTAATGTCAATGAAATGATCTAATCGTACACAAATCTCAAGGTAAAAATATGTCCCAGTATTGGAGGAGTTTAAGAGAGATAACGTATACTGATGCTATAGTGAAGATACAGAAAAATCATATCCTCGCTTCCTGATCTTCACTGTTTCTCCCAATTGCAGAAAACGGTATGAAGAAAATGCCCTTAGAGAGAGTTCCGGCACTGTTACCCTTTACAGTACCATGACGTGTTTTCATATTCAATCTGGTTACTAATGAGGATTTTATACAGCTTCAGAAACTCACGTGGAGATTAAAATTGTGAAGACTCTACCCATTAATCTTCTGACCTCCATAGACCCTTCCTAATTGAAATAAAATCGTCTAATCACACTCCAAACTCAAGGTAAAAATGCTTGCCAGTGCTGAAAGGGGTTAACCAATCTAGACATTACACTTGAGAGGGAAAATAAATGACCTTCCTTGTCCGGTAACCTTCACTGCTCTAATCTTCTCCATATTGCACTGAGGTATATAAAGAAAACATCTCTTGAAGTAACCTCACGGCGGAGTTTGCTTATGCTAATGTTATCATGGAGAGAGAGAAAAAATCGCCTTCTTTCGTTATCTTCACTGCTCAATTTTCATCCATATTACACGAGGAGTTTAGAGAAAATATCGCATTTAGCAACCCGAAGCAGAGAGAGAGAGAGAGAGAGAGAGAGAGAGAGAGAGAGAGAGAGAGAGAGAGAGAGAGAGAGAGAGAGACAAAATCCCTTCATTCTTAACCTTCATTGCCATATATTCTCCTTAAACTCACTAAAGATATGGACAAAATACCACATGAAGCCAGCACAGCATATTTTACTTGTACAAACATAAATATTACAGTGAGAGAGAGAGAGAGAGAGAGAGAGAGAGAGAGAGAGAGAGAGAGAGAGAGAGAGAGAGAGGAAAAAAAAACACATCACCTTTATTCGTAATCTCCACTGTTTTCTTTATCCACGTCATATTAAAGGCCTCCCACCTCACCTGAGCGCACCGCCACGCCTCACTTGTTGTTGGCATAACGTTGCAACTTTCCGCCCCAAACTCTTCCCGTGCAAAATTGGCTGAGACGCGACCGAGGTGCCTCTTATAAACACACCTTGCTGGGTCATACGTCACCTGGGCCCTGATTGCTCTCCCCCACTCAGGTAATTTTAGCCCTGGTAGTGTGTGTGTGTGTGTGTGTGTGTGTGTGTGTGTGTGTGTGTGTGTGTGTGTTTGGGTGGTTGGATGGGTGTGGTTGCCGGTGGGGTTGGTGGTGGTGGTGGTGGAATAGAGAGGGTAGAAGGGTAGAAAGAGGCAAAAAAAGTATGTTGTGGTGTAGTGTGGAAGGATTTAAAGTTTGGTGCCGAGAGAGAGAGAGAGAGAGAGAGAGAGAGAGAGAGAGAGAGAGAGAGAGAGAGAGAGAGAGTTCTACAACAAATACAGCTAAAAAAGACACACATAACAACAACCCAAAAATTAACGAAACCAAGGAAGCAATCGTAAATCCAGGAAGCACAAGGGAGGTACTAATGCCACACGACAGTTCAGAAAGGAATGGATGATGTTACAAAATCGCCTCGCAAAAACGTGCATCGACATCAAATACCTTGAGGTCAGACAAAGGCGACCACTCTCCGATTACTGTCATAGAGAAGGAAGTGAAGGAGGAAAGGGACAAAGGAAAGTGAAGATACACCGTCATTTACTGAGATCAGAAAAAAAAAACATATACCTTTGATGTAAAATATTTGGAAAGCACGAGATGGAGAAGGAGGAGGAGGAGGAGGAGGAGGACGAGGAGGACGAGAAGGAGAGGGGAAAGTAATGATTAGTTGGGAAATGGAAGGTGGAGAAAGAGAGAAAGGAGGAAAAGAAGGAGGAAGAGGAGGAGGAAGATAAAAAAGGAAAGGAAATAATCAGTTAAGAGGATGAAGGGCCAGGAATTGGGGTAAGGATATATCATAATTTATACTATTTTCCCCTTCCTGCCCTTCCTTCCTTCCTTCCTTCCTTCCTTCCTTCCTTCTTTTTTTTCCTCTCAATACGTCATCCTTACTTTTTTATGCTTTCTTTTCTTACCCATATTTTCTTTACCTTCTTTTCGCCTCTCTTCTTTCACCCACACCTCTTCCTCTTTACTCCCTCCTTTTATCCTCACTCTCTCCTCTACCTTTCATTCCTTCCCATCTTTCCCCTTCTGTACACTCTCCATTCTTCTTTACCCATTCCTTTATACTTTTCACCTTCTTTGTCCTTTATCCTTTATTTCTTTCTCCTCTTTCTTCCTTAATGTTCTCTTTTCCTTTTTATCCCTTCTTTTATCCTCTACATTCTCCTTAACACTTCATTTCTTTTCCTTTCTCTTCCTCATACTGTCATCCTACCCTCTCCTCTCTCTCTCTCTCTCTCTCTCTCTCTCTCTCTCTCTCTCTCTCTCTCTCTCTCTCTCTCCCTCCCACTGCACAAAAACTAGATGCGTGCGTAACAACAGCAGGTTCTAGTGTCTCTACTTGTATACTTACCGCCTGTTTGATCTATTTTTTTATTTTTATTTACTTTTTTTTAGGTGGTGGGGAACGGGAGTGGTGTTGCTGTGGTGACTGTTAATGTCTGCCTGTCTATCTATCTCTCTGTCTGCGTCACGTCCTGTCCGTCATTTCAACATCTCTCTCATTCTCTT
>NC_059294.1:27857811-27867811 GCF_017591435.1 Portunus trituberculatus
TCCTTCCTTCCTTCCTTCCTTCCTTCATGTCTCTCTTCCTCCCATACATTCATCAATTCACCTTTCATTTTTTCTTCCTTCAGTTCTCTCTCTCTCTCTCTCTCTCTCTCTCTCTCTCTACCCTAACTGCTAAATAACGTTCGTCTTATGTGTTCTTCTCTATGAAATTCCCCATTGCCTTTTCCTCCTCCTCCTCCTCCAGTGGCACACATCCCACTGCCCGGCTCCTCCCACTACGCTCAATAATTCCTCCCATTCCATTAAAGTTTACCCTGTCCTCTTCCTCTTCCTCTTCCTCTTCCTCTTCCTCCTCCTCCTCCTCCTCCTCCTCCTCCTCTTGCTGCTGCTCCTGCCTCTCTCCCCTTCCCTCTGTGTATGGTATGGGCGCGCGATTGAAATTCTTCGAGATTCAGACGGTTTTGGGAGAAAGAGCGAAAGTGGGCCGTGGCGAGTGTGTGTGTGTCCTCAAAATGTATTCGTGTGTGTGTGTGTGTGTGTGTGTGTGTGTTTAGTAGAATTTTGGTGATATCCGAGTTTTACTGTTCTGTCTTTTCGTTTCGTTTTTTTTATTTTATCTTTTTCTATTTGTTATTTCGCGTGTGTTTCCAAATTTTTTTTTTTTTTGGTTTTAATATCCATTGTTTGTTTTCTTTTTCTCGTGTGTGTGTGTGTGTGTGTGTGTGTGTGTGTGTGTGTGTGTGTGTGTGTGTGTGTGTGTGTGTGTGTGTGTGTGTGTGTGTGTGTGTGTGTGTGTGTGTGTGTGTGTGTGTGTGTGTGTGTGTGTGTGTGTGTGTGTGATGGAATGGTCGTAATAATCGCGTATCATAATGTTTTTTCTGTTTATTTTTTCTTTGAGTTGCTCTTTTTGCTTATTTCTGTTGTATTATTCAGTAACTATTCTTCTATGTGTGTGTGTGTGTGTGTGTGTGTGTGTGTGTGTGTGTGTGTTTCAGTATTTTAAGTTAGGAATAATTTTTGAATTTCTTTCCGTTTCCCGTTATTTTGTTCCTCCCTTGCTTGTGCCTTGCGTTCCATCATACAGACATCATCCTATATATTTTCTGTGGCCAAGGGCAACAAAAGCAAGAATAAAAAGCCCACTCAGTTGTCAGTCTCCTTATAAAGCCGATAGAATTAGCCAAATGATAGAGACAAATGTCTTGAAACCTTCCTCTTCAATGAAATCAAATCATAGAAAGTTGGAAATACAGAAGCAGGCAGGGAGTTCAAGAGTTTACCAGAGAAAGGTATGAAAGACTGAGAGTACTGCTTAACTCTTGCGTTAGAGTTGGACAGAATAGGGATGAGAGGAAGAAGAAGCCTTGTGCAGCGAGACCACAGGAGGAAAGGAAGGCATGCAGTTAGCAAAATCAATATAGCAGTTAACATGAAAATAACGATAAAAGATAGAAAGAGATGCAACATTCAGGCGGTGAGAAAGAGGTTGAAGATAGTCAGTTAGAGGAGGGGAATTGATAAGACGAGGAGCTTTTGATTCCACCCTATCTAATAAAACTGTGTGAGAGGAGCTCCCCAAAATATGCGGAGTACTTCATACAAAGGCGGATAAGGCCCTTATACAGAATTAGCAGTTGGGGACGCTAGAAAAACTGGTGTAGACGCCTCAGAACGCCTAGTTTCATAGAAGTTTTTTTTTTTTTAGCAAGAGATGAGATGTGAAGTTTCCAGTTTAGGTTATGAGTAAAGGATAGGCCGAGGATAGTCAGTGTAGAAGAGGAGGACAGTTGAATATCATTGAAGAAGAGGAGGTAGTTGTTCGGAAAGTTGTGTCAAGTTGATAGATGGAGAAATTGAGTTTTTGATGCATTGAACACTACTAAGTTTTCTCTGCCCCAATCAGAAATCTTAGAAAGATCAGAAGTCAGTTGTTCTGTTGCGTCCCTGCGTGATCTGTTGACTTCCTGAAGGGTTGGTTGTCTCTGAGAAGACGTGGAAAAATGTAGGGTGGTATCATCAGCGTAGGAGTGGATAGGGCAAGAAGTTTGGTTAAGGTCATCAATGAATAATAGGAAGAGAGTAGGTGAGAGGACAGAACCATAAGGAACACCACTGTTAATAGACTTAGGCCGCCTACCACAGTAGTAATAAAACGGTCTTGAAAGGAAACTTGAGATGAAGTTGCAGAAAAAAATGATAGAAACCGTAGAAGGGTAGTTTTGAGATCAAAGTTTTGTGCCAGACTCTTTAAAGCTTTTAATATGTCTAACGCAACAGCAAAAGTTTCACCGAAAATCTTTAAAAGAAGATGACCAAGACTCGGTAAGGAAAGCCAGAAGATCACTAGTATAGCGGCCTTGACGGAAGCCATACTGGCAATTAGATAGAAGATTGTGAAGTGACAGATGTTTAAGGAACTTCCTTTTGAACATAGAGATTAAAGCTATAGGACACTAGTTTGAAGGATTAAAACGGTCACCCTTTTTAGGAACAGGTTGAATGTAGGCAAATTTCCAGCAAGAAGGAAAGGCAAACGTCAATAGACACAGCTGAAAGAGTTTGGCCAGGCAAAGTGTAAACACTGAAGCACAGTTTTTTGAAAACGATAGGAGGGACCCTATCAGGTCCATAAGCCTTTCAAGAGTTTAGGCCAGAGAGGGCATGGAAAACATCATTGCGAAGAACTTTCCTGATGGTATGAAATAGTCAGAGGGGGGAGGAGAGGAAGGGCCAATCTCAGAATCATCCTATGTTTGCAAAGGTTTGAGAGAAGAGTTCAGTCTTAGAGATAGAAGTGATGGCAATGGTGCCATCAGGATGAAATAAAGGAGGAAAAGATGAGGAAGTAAAGTTATTGGAGATGTTTTTGGCTAAATGCTAGAAGTCTCAAGGAGAGTTGGAGTTTGAAAGATTTTGGCATTATCCATTTATGAAAGAGTCTCTGGCAGGTTGAAAAACAGACTTTGCATAATTCCGTGGAGAAATATAAAGTGCATGAGATTTAGGTGATGGAAGGCTCAAGTACCTTTTGTAGGCAACTTGTTGAAACAGTTTTGCTATCTTTATTTCTATTAAAAGGAATAAATAAGTCATCCTATTTCAGGGCAGCTGTCATTGGCTAGAGCTGCCTCTCACGCGTACCTTAGCTGCTTTACTCCTCTCTCCCTGTATACATCCACTTTCCTGTCTCCCTTCCCTACCCTCATGCGTCTCATACCTCCCTTGACATTGCGCCCCACCCCCCTCTCTCTCTCTCTCTCTCTCTCTCTCTCTCTCTCTCTCTCTCTCTCTCTCTCTCTCTCTCTCTCTCTCTCTCTCTCTCTCTCTCTCTCTCTCTCTCACTCTAATACACTCACACACACACACACACACACACACACACACACACACACACACACACATATACACACCGCGTGGCTTGAAGGTCGGAGCACGGTGTTGAGAGGACAGTATTCCCTCGCACTTACGGATTAGTCAATGGAGTGCCAAGGAAAGAGGAAAGGATGAAGCACACAAGAAGCTGTTTGTCTTGCCTTTACAATTCTAAGGAAGTAATCGCAATATCATACTTCTTAGTATTTGTGAGAGAGAGAGAGAGAGAGAGAGAGAGAGAGAGAGAGAGAGAGAGAGAGAGAGAGAGAGAGAGGGGAGACTAGATGGAGGCGATAGGGAGGAGTGAGAAATGAAGAAGCGAGGAGGGCGTGGGGATGTGGAGGCAGACATGGCGTGGGGTTGACGGAGGTGGTGTTGCTTCATTGACACGTCACGATCTCTCCCTTTATTGTTGTCTGGTTATTTTTTACGTTTTTTTTTCTTGTAAAACAGCATTTTTGTCATTTTATGAATTCTATATTTTCTTATTAGTACGCCTAGGATTGTTTTAGTATTTGATTTAGACTTTGAAAATATTAGGAATTTTATCCCATGTTCAAGAAAATCCACTTTAACAATTCGTATTTTCTAATTTGAAATAAGTTTTGGTGTTAGATTTGAATAAAACCTTCATGCTGTGTTTTGTTCCTTGATATTATAAGTTCCTTTTTTGTGGCTCTATTCGTAAAAACCTCATATTGTGTTTGGGATTCTTCTGTATTCTTAGTTTGGCTGAAGATGTTTTTAAATTCCAGATATATGGGAAGAACACGTAAAGCTTTCCAGTCTAGTTTATTTTTTGGAATGATTAGTTCCAGTACTGGTAAGCATACGGAAGTAAAACAGTGACGCCATCAGAGCACCGAAGACCTTGATATCCTTCCACTCTAGTGCCTCTCCATCATTGTGACAGTTGGAGTACATGGCAGGTCACAACATACAGTGCATTGCTGTGTGGGCGAGATTCAGAACGAACTGTCGTACTTAACCCCTTCAATACTGGTACACATTTTTGCCTTGAGATTTGTGCACAATTAGACCATTCTATTGACATTAGGAAGGGCCTACGGAGGTCAGAAGATTAATGACCAGAGTCTTCACTATTTCAATCCCCACGTGAGTTTCTGAAGCTATATAAAATCACCAAATAGTAACTAGAATGAAAATGGAAACGCGTCATGGTGTTTAAGAGGTTAAGATTAAGGGCCGAGACAGATAATTTTCCTGCCTTCCTCCCTGTCTGTACATCAATATTTAGTGAGACTTTCTTGTGTTTGCAGGATTGAACGTTAGAGAAAGCTTGAATTAACCACCAAAATAGACAAATGAGGAGAAGGAGGAGAAAGACAAGGAGTAGTAGGAGGAGGAGAAAATAAGGAATTGAAGAGGAGAAAGAGGGGAAGAGGAATGGTTTAGGGGTGGATGCTCTCTCTCTCTCTCTCTCTCTCTCGTAAACACTACTCTCGTTTTTTCATATTCATCCTTCATCTTCAGAATCTCTCTCCCTTGTGCTTTTTTTTCCTATCCCTCCTCCTCCTCCTCCTCCTCCTCCTCCTTTCCCCCCTTCCTCCTCGGTGCAAAGGACAAAGGTGGTGGCCAATGCTGTTATTTATTATTTATTGGGTCTGTGTTCCTTCCGCTCTTTTTTGTGGTTGTGTTGTGTGCCCCTCCCAGTGTTTACCTGCGTGCTGCTGCTGCTATTACCGCTGCCGCCGCTGCTGCTGCTACTGCCATTAGTACTACTGCTCCAGGTACTGCTATTGTTAGTGTCGTTACTTCTGCTGCTACTAATACTACATCTACAACAACAACAACAATAACTACAACTGCTATGTCCACTATTCCTACCACTATTACTACTACTATTGCTACTACTGCTACAATTCCTGCTGCTGCTGCTGCTACTACTACTACTATTATTATTATTACTACTACTGCTACTACTACTACTACTGCTACTACTGTTGCTGCTGCTGCTACTACTACTGCTACTGCTACTGCTACCACTACTGCTGCTACTGCTACCACTACTGCTGCTACTACTGCTACTGCTGCTGCTACTGCTACTGCTACTACTGGCACCACTGCTACTACTACTACTACTGCTGGCACTGCTACTACTACTACTACTACTACTACTACTGTTGATCTGCTACTACTACAACAACAACAACAACAACAACAACAACTACTACTACGTACTACTACTACTACTACTACTACTATTACTACTGGTACCACGACTGCTACTACTACTACTACTACTACTACTACTACTACAACAACAACAACAACAACAACAACAACAACAACAACAACAACAACAACTACTACTACTACTACTACTACTACTACTACTACTACTACTGCTCCTACTCTCTCTCTCTCACACACACACACACACACACACACACACACGGTATGGTTAGTGCCGTTCCCTCTGTGTGTGTGTGTGTGTGTGTGTGTGTGTGTGTGTGTGTGTGTGTGTGTGTGTGTGTGTGTGTGTCACAGGAAGTAGGGAGTGGTGCCAGTGTCAGATTTACGATAGTCGAGCAGCAGTGTAAGGGAAAAAAGAAAACAGCAAAAAAAGAATAACAAAAAAGAAAAAAAAAAAAACTGGCCAGGATGATATTTCCCACGACACACACACAGTCACACACACTCTCTCTCTCTCTCTCTCTCTCTCTCTCTCTCTCTCTCTCTCTCTCTCTCAGATACAGAGAAATACGTATTTGATTGGCCACAACATTCCATACTCTTATAGGTAACGTGACTGTCGTATCCTCATTAAGATAGTTTTTGATTGGTAGCTTTTCCTGGACGGTCTATCTGGTTATTTGGCCTTCATTATATTGATTCCTCCATTTGCCCATGTACACACACACACACACACACACACACACACACACACACACACACACACACACACACACACACACACACACACACACACACACCAATGATGTAGATTTGTATAGCTCTATATAGACTGTATATCATATTTATGTTGTAATTTCTTCATGCTTCCTTTGGGGTCCGAGGGGTCTCCAAGCGCACGGGTTCGAATCCTGTCCACGGTCCGAGTGTAGGTTGGGCTTCCTCACTCGGGGCAAGGGTTTCCTAGTGGGTGGGCTTTGAGATAGGAGGTACCCCAAAAAGTATCCCCTTTAGCTCATAAATTCCCGTGAAAAGCACACATGGTATAAAAAAAAGACATCTCGGTAAAAAAAACATCCGTAATTTTTAAACACGCGCCTCTGTCACTTGTTTGAAATGTTGGTTTGGATTATTAGTGTAGTGAACTGAGGGATGTGGCGACTTTAGTAGTGGTGATGGTGGTGGTGGTGGTGGTGGTGGTGGTCGATGCTTACTTATCATTTCGAGGAATGCAATATGTTTTATCTTAATATATTACATGTATAACCTGTTACATAAAAATGTCTTTCTCTGTGTGTGTTTCAGTTAGAATTAAAACGACCGGTATGATTTTGCACGTCTTCAGTATTCCTTCTTGATAAGTGACTCAATAGGAAGATGATTGTTGTTGTGGTTTAGGATCTTTGTGTTTGGTGAGAGAGATTTTATGTATCCTTGTTTGACTGGAGGTGAAAAATGGGGTGTTTTATAAATATACTGTTCTAATTTGAAACAACTACGACAAACACGCACAAAAAAATATAGTTTCCCGCAAAGATGTGTTGAGACTTGGAACAGTTTGAGGAGGAAGTGGTGTCAGCAAAGAGTGTGCATAGCTTTAAAGAAAAATTGGATAAGTGTAGATATGGAGACGGGACCACACGAGCGTAAAGCCCAGGCCCTGTAAAACTACAACTAGGTAAATACAACTATGTAAATACACACACACACACACACACACACACACACACACACACACACACACACACACACACACACACACACACACACACACACACACACGTATACCATTGTTTTAAGTAACCAATATAGAATTTATCGTGATGAGATACATACAGACCAATTCAATATACAGTATCAGAATTCAGACTCTCTCTCATTTACACTGCTGCATACCTTGAGTTATAAGATACATACCTGGACTTATTGAATGAGCCTCTAACATGCCACTATGCTATGATCCACGTGGGGGTGGTGTTAGTGTCTCAAGAGAACAGAAGGTGATAAGCTGGCATGTCTATCACAACCTGCCAACGCTAACGCTAACCAAAACAAGCTTCAGGCTGTTGTGTTCTCTCGCCTTGATGTGATATAACGCCAGCCACGTAACATAGCAGGGGTTACCAAGCCACAACTGTCAGTAAGTGTTAGGTCATCCTTTGGTTAACTTATTGATAACTATAAATCACTCTAAGACCATGGAATTACCTTACTAAATCCTGCACACAACTTGGAAACGTTATGAAATCACCAGTTGCTCGTCCTGACAGAGGAAAGGTAAGATCTAATCGCGGTGATTGATTTATTAAGTGATTTTTTAACTTCTCAATTACGAAAAAAAATTGCATTCCTAACATGAGGAACACATTGATGATAGTCTGGCGCCGTGCTACTGAAAGCGTTACTGTTCCACGCTGTCACCTTCACTCCTGCCGGTGCTGGTCATAACACAGTAGCTTCTGAAAATAAATAGACTGCAAAAGGGCCAGTTGATCCACTCCGAGGAGCTTCTTAACGCTTAAGACTTACCATCTGCCATCACTATCACTGGTATATTTATCGAGACTCCACTTACAAGTATCCTGTGTCTGCGCACTTACCACCTTCTTGCCAAGTTTTTCCGGTCATAAATACGACCCTGTTTGGTTTTTCGTAATGTAATCAGCCTCTCTCTCGTCTCTCGTCCTATCACCACCATCACCACCACCATCGTCATTCTCTTCACGTCTTCACACACAGATACACCATTCTCGTCCTTTCCACGTCACTTTATTGTTCCTGTCATATATACGACCCTGTTTGGTTTTCAGTAATGTGTGTTTTTGCTGTCATAGATTCTAATTCGCCTAATACTCATTGTGACTGTTCTTTCTCACTGTAAGGAATGTAGTGGCGAGAAGGCTGTGTTAGATAGGTTAAGGTTACGATAGGTTACTTAAATGTGCTTACTAAATGACCATTCCAAGTCTTGTGTGTATTATGCAAGAGTGTATATTGGATTGTGTACTGAAGGAAGGTATAGACATTACTTAGTCTTGTTGTGGAGTAATACGGACTCAGCCAGTGTACTCCTGCACTCCCAAACACACACACACACACACACACACACACACACACACACACACACACACACACACACACACACACACACACACACACTACAGTAAACACATGTAAACGCAAACAAACTATTAAACACACACACACACACACACACACACACACAATGTTATTTAAACAGACGCTACGATTTCATTTCTATATTAGAGAGAGAGAGAGAGAGAGAGAGAGAGAGAGAGAGAGAGAGAGAGAGAGAGAGTCCGTACTGCATCTTGCCTAAGGGGACAGCGAGAGAAGAGGAAGAACATTTAATTTCACTAATGGTCACTGTTACTGTAATATCTTTTGTCATTTAATATCCTATGCAGAACATCCTCTTTTTGATTATCCATTTTTATTATCCTCCTCCCTCTCCTCCTCCTCCTCCTCCTCCTCCTCCTCCTCCTCCTCTCACATTTGTTATTCTTTTCATACAAGTGTCGATTAAAAGGATAGGTAGGTGGTGAGGAACTTTCTACCTTGCTATCTTGTCTCCTACATAATAAGTGTAGGATAGTAATACAGACACTCTACCAATAATTGCAAGAGTCTTTGTTGTTTGGTTTTATGTTTGTATTCCTTTGCATTCCTCTTCCTCTTCCTCTTATATCTCTCTGTAATTCTTTTCTCTGTTCTCGTTCCCTTTACCCTTCCCCTTCCTCACTTCACATCACCCCTGCGTGTCTCAGCATTTCAAAAGGTCTTCCCATTGCTGTCCATACTCCCGCTTCTCTTCTTTCACTCTTTGTCTCGCTTTTTCATATACGTACAGTTTTTTTATGGCGTTCCTGCTCAGGTATCTTCCTCGTGTCCTTATCCTTGCTGTCTTTTTCCATAGCTCTTTTCTTTTATCTGTTTCTTTTCGTGCTTTCGTTTGTATTTCTCTTTCTCTTTCTCTCTTTCATTACTTCTCATCGTGTCATTCTCGTGTTTTCGTCTGTAATTTTTCTTTGTCGGTTTTCTTTTTTTTCTTTTCTTTCTTTTTACTTTCTCTCATATTAATCTTCCTTTCATTCCGTTCTTGTGTTTAGTTTGAATGAAGATTACGTTTTCAGTCCTATTTTCCGGCCATATTTTCGTCTCTTACGTTCCTGGCACACACACACACACACACACACACACACACACACACACACACACACACACACACACACACACACACACACACACACACACACACAACAAAAACTCCCAAGGTTTGCACTTTTTACCGACATTTCCATCTCTCTCTCTCTCTCTCTCTCTCTCTCTCTCTCTCTCTCTCTCTCTCTCTCTCTATCTCTCTCTCTCTACCTATCTATCTATCTCTCTCTCTTTGTTTGTCTCTGTCCGTCTGTCTGTCTGTCTGTCTGTCTGTCTGTCTGTCTGTCTGTCTGTCTGTCTGTCTGTCTGTCTGTCTGTCTGTCTGTCTGTC